>NW_026852292.1:0-41911 GCF_026571515.1 Ruditapes philippinarum | reverse complement strand
CAGTAAAGAAACAGTGTTTTTGGAGAGCTTACAACCAATATAAATAGTAATGTAGTAAATTATATCATTATTCTAATGAAATATTACATTTTAAAAATGAAATATCAAGGAACAAAGCCCACTTTTGATATTTTTAAAAACTTTTTGCTGTTAAGGATACAGATTGAAGAAGCAATTGCAATGTCAAATGATTAAAATTGAATCATACAAACAAAAATGGAGTAATTTATCTAACACTTTAACAAACAATACTGATGACTAAAACAATAATATTATGTAAATTAAACGTATAAACCATAAAACGTAAAAAATTAAATGAAACTGATTCACTTGTCTTTTTTTTCCTGTCTTGTGTGTGTGTGCGTGTGTTGGCGTGTGTGTGTGTGTGTGTGTGTGTGTGCGTGTGTGTAAGAATGATAGTTTTTTAAGTAGATTTATTCTTTTTCTTTCTGAATTTTTTGAAGGTTTTGTTTTTACTTTTTTTTTCTGTGTGGAGTTTCTATGTAAATGTGAATGATTGTGTTTATATGTTTTTGAAAAATAAAATAAATGAAAAAAAAAAAAAAAAAAAAAAAAAAAAAAAAAAAAAATGAAATTTTTTAAGGTATTTGTACCATTGTTGTAAATAAGGTTTAAGGTTGCTGATCCATTTTTGAATTTAATTTTTCTATAATGATATTTTTGGTCTAAAATATCAGACGGGGAGTGTAATGGAACTTTCCGTTTATTACTTTCCACTGATTCTTTTCGTTACTTTTCGTTTAAAAGAAATTTTCGTTTAAAGCCATGCCGTTTTTTCCTCGTGAAAATTAACAAATGTTTTGATCTTTTTATGGCCTCACAGCGTAAGTTTATAAACATTAATGGTTTAATTTAGAAGTTTACCATATAATGTGTCATTTTATAGCCGTATTTTGTGTGCATTCTTCGTATTATTTGCAATAGAAACTTTGTAAGTTTCCTCGAATTTCGTACCTAAAATTTTCGTACTTGTATTTTTGTATCGAGACTACATGATTGTAATGTCGTATTCTTAATGTTAATAGATTATATTATGAGGGTTCGGTGCTAATATATCGTAATGTTTGCTCTGTAATATCGCATTTATAATATTCTTTCATACAATTTAGAAATCTCGTTGTTTTGTAATAATAAGAAGTTATATGTATTTTTTTTCTTTTATTTACAGTAATTTACCACACAAACAAACATCACATGCAGAAAGACATATTACATGCCTGTGAATAAATGGTTATCTGGATGGCAATTCGTTTTTCGTTTTATTTCGTGTCATCACAATTATAATATTAGTCCCTTTTGTAACTATTTGTATATTTGTTACAATTATAACAGACTTTGATATTTCTATCAATTATCTTCTGTTACTGAAACAGAACACAGTACTGGCATGCGAGCAGTTCCCGTACAGAAGCAGTACCCGTATTTTTCATTTAAACGCTTGACTTTTACATGCATTCTTCAAAAATTCATTTCAAATCAAGCAGATACATAAACGAGACAAAATCTAAGTGTCAGTTCGGCAGTACGTATAAAAAGTCTCATTTTAAATCACTTTCACCTTTGCGTTGTCAAAACGTGACCTTGTTTTATCTGGGGGATTCCGTCCTTGCGCGCATGCGCAAACATACTTACACGTGAGGCATGTTAAAGGGGTTTCCACTAATACCACCTGTTTACAGATAAGAAGGCAATATGATGAAAACTTGTTTAATTATCAGAATTTTGACCAATATTACTATATAAAATAATTTTATGGCTTTGATGCGTAAAATATCATGCATACGAGCATGCCATCGCATGTGAATGCGTTGGGGGTAACGGTACCGGGTAATAGATACACGCGTTAAGTCTACTTTATATTTCCTGAATTACATCTATTTATCTCTTAGAAAATGGTCTGTTCAACAATTATAAATGAAAAATAGGTCCGATATAATAAAATTGTATAATTATAATGGGTTAAATTTTATGTACGGGAACTACTTCTCTTCATACAAAATAATGGATAATTTCGGTACCCCATATGAGGCCTCATAACTAAGGGTTATTCTATGTTTAGAACATGATGGAATTTCCATGATTTGTGTGACGAGCCGAATATTGTTGTGTAACATTCAAATTTTGGTGAGTGAGCGTAATAAAAAATTATGTTTAAGTAACTACGATTTTTGTACGGGAACTGATCGCATGCCAGTACAGTCATGTCACATAACATTTACAAGTCGCGTAAGTCTTGTTTGTATTCAATGGAATTACTTTCCTTACCAGGTAGGCATCAGTGAAAGCATTTTTATATTAAATATTTCCCCCCTCTTTTTAATTATGGACAGTGCATAAGATAAGTATAATTATGCAAAAAATTGTTTACAAAACATTCGGAAAAAATCTACAATAGTACTTAATCTGAATATAACATGACTTGTGCGTAGGAATAATTTGGTAAGGTATCTGTAATGAGAACATTTTTTTTTGCGCGGAGCTTCTCAATTGCTGCATTGCAGCAACATTTGTACTTGTTATATCAAGTGTAAAACAGATGACAATCTCTTCATGCGCTTGATAGATTGATAATGATAATATATTTACCGATTTATGTCGAACGTTCAAACATTTGGCCTAGTAAGTTCTTACATAATGTCTCGAGAATATTTTATGTTAAATCAATGCTGAAATAGAAAAATATAAAATATATGAAAAACCTAGACATTGATTATATTCTATTTTTAATTCAACAGCTGATACATGTCGTTTGCATTGTTACGATTTCATCTATTGTATTCCATGCAATTAAGTAAGTTATATTTTTTTCATTAATTATTTATTTTTTATAAACATGATCTACATTATAGGTCTACTTATTTTAACCATACAATTGCAAAATTTAACGACACTTCCGGGTGACATGGTATGAAATGACTCTGGTGATAAGCAGACACTAGTTCTGAATAAAAAAGACTAAAAAAAAATTTAAAATGCAATATGCACAAAGAATAACACAATTGATTAACGAATATGAAATTGATGATTAACCTATTATAGCCGACCTCGCTATAAAACAGTAATTAATATATCGCCAGTTAACATATAGATTTAACAAAATATGATGAACAAGATCAACAAGGAAAGGCGGCGTTCAATGAACGCAATGAACCTTATGTCACCGCTAGTATGGGTACCCTGTCACATTGGTCTTGTCGGAAATGAACCTGCTGATAAATGCGCAAAAAGTGCAAGCATTGATGGCACATCATCACATCAGACGAAGCACTTCGTATAAAAAGTGATAGAAAAAAGAAACAGATTATGGAACAAACACTGTGAAATAAATAGTATAGAAATAAACAAAATACCGCCCAAAAAACTAGTATCATATCACCATAATCGAAAATGAGATTAAATATATACGCACTTAAAACTTAGCCATTTAAAACTTAAGGGCCGCTCATTTTCAGCCGACAAAAATTGTCCCGCATGTAATGAACCAGAAACGTTTGAATACGTGTTATTCAGTATATTGCGTGTGTCATTCCGTGCAACCCAAACATACTAAAACTTGGAATAATATCAATGAATAAAAAATACTCTTGGATTACGCCGTTTGAAATAGCTGGTGAAGTTCGCACTGTGATAATCAAATTTCATAAAAGATATACAATTTACAAATAATATAATTTGATTTATTATGGATATAATTAAATAAAATTTCACATATAAGATCGTTACTCTATAAAATAGGAATGAAATGGCCAGGGATTGTGGATGATAAATTGATACAAACAGTTTACAGATAATATTTTCAATTAATGTCAGGAGGGAGTGGAGCATGTATGATACCCTAGAGACCAATAATGACTTCGTGATAACATTAGTAATACTGAAATCTCTACATAATTTATGATTTAATGAATATATTAAGAATGTAAGTGGCATTACAATTAAAAAAATAACAACAAACAAACAAAAAAACTTGTTAGAGGGTACTGTTCAGATTCATTAAAAAATATCCTTGAAATTGATCAGAAAGATTGTTTGATGATTTCTAGGTCATGTTCAAACAAGGGTCACCTGGGGTCAAAAATTAGGTCACACGACCCAAATATGGAAATAAAACAAGTTAACACTCTAGACTCAGAGGCTACAGTTTTGATCCAAATATGCTTGAAATTGGTCAGAAAGGTTAATTTCTATATTAAATTTGATATGCTGGTCTTCTGTTGTCAAAAACTCGGTCACGCAGACGAAATAAAATGGTATTGAGTCTGCATAATCAGGTGAGATACATGTATAAAGGCCATCTTGACTCTCTTAACTTAGTTTTTTGCAGATTAAGTACGAAAATATGTAGTACGAATTCATGTATGTTACCTCCCTTTGAAATGTAAACCATTTGCAACTCCACACGATTCAAAAATGCATGAAAACCATTTGAATGAAGGACCAAAGAGGTAATTTTATACAGTAAAAATGTTTATATTATTAAGGTTTCTTTGAATTTCTGTTTACTGTAGCGAGTTAATTATTTTATAGGCTTTACTGACAGATATGTGTCAATAGTTTCAGTGTCATGTATTTTCGCGATTTTATAGATTTATCATTAGATCTATTCAGGTCTATTAATTTGTAAAACTTGTCCAAATTATCGTATATTTAACATCTGACGTAGAATTTAATGTTAATTCACTGTTGTATTTTCGAGCTAAGGAAACATCATTAAAAATAAAAGTTGGTGGACCAGGGCTTAACAGATAACATTTAGGTAATTACCTAGTCCAATATATTAGACGTTACAGGCTTGTTATAGTTTACGTCGGTCAAGCCTGACGTTTAATAGGTATTGCTGAAAAACGCATAGCATCATAAAAAATTCAAAAAATGTATTTTGTCTTGCCTTTCAAGCTTTATTCAAAAGCTTATTTTCTTTTCTTTCAATTTCATGCTAAATCATACACAAAAACTCTCAAACAATGTACTTATCAATTTAAAATAAAATATAAACATCAATCTATTTTTGTCTATCAGCCATACTGGTTAAGCAAGGTGCTTTACAGATTGATTCCAAATTTTTGAACGGAAAATTATACTCGAACACACTGACGGTGCATGGGCAATTATTTCATTAAAAAAATATTCCGTTAGATTGTTCTGACTCAGTTAAACGCTTGCATTTGAATTAGCCAATCAGATTTCGCGCATTTTATGGCCGCCATTTGTTTATCGGCTGTAAGAAGAATTGAAATACATGAGAGGATTTAATCATGATTTTTCGGATGTGACAGTTTAATTATTTTTACAAAAGGTATTTATTTTTTAGTTTTGTTCATGAATAGGTCAAAACTTATGTAAATACACGCCGTTTTCATTGTTTTTCGTTCCGCCCGATTTTCTGGCAGAACATGCTATGGGTTTTTGAGCAATTTCGATATGACGTTGCTTTGCCCAGAAGCAAAAATATCTCAAAGCGACGTCATAATGAAATGCTTATAATGAGCACTATAAGATGAAATAAATTGTTTATAAATACAATAAAATAAAAAAATTAGTGTGGGGTTGCTAGTCATATTTATAGGACTAGGTAATTACCCCTCGTTTTGTGATCTATTGTGCTTTTTCTATTTTCTTAGAGTTATTTCTGTATTTTTCACCATACCTTCTCTAACCAATTTGGGTTATAAAGCACAAGTTCATGTATTTAACCCAAAATTTCTGACCTTCATTTGCGGTACCACTAAAATACGCAGCGGTTTTATTATTGGTGCAACGGCGCAACGGAGTGCAAAATTTAAAATGTGGCAATAAAATACGATTAGCAATGCATTTTTAAATTTATATTAGTATGTGCTTAATAAATAATATTTTGAATTTATAGAAATCATCTAAAAACAATATTTTCTATATTATAAGCATTGTATTGTTGTAATACCGCTCATAATCATATCTCCATTGCACAAAAATTCATTGGCGCAACGGAGATTTATTTTTTTTCAAAACTAGCAAACAAAGTACTTTTAATTGAATTTGCATTAGTATATACTAAATAAAGTCATATGTTGATATTACAAAATCAATGTTATGTATTTTGTTTATTATAAACATTCATTGTATTGTTGTTATACCTTTCATAAACTCTGTTGCGCCGATGGATTATTGCGAAACGGAGATTTTATTTTCAAAACTGTGTACTGTTTTTTATGTCTAAAACATAGAATAATCATATAATTTGGTATTGTTGATATTTGATACATAATTTTTACATATACTCATAATACTGTATAAGTTTGATTTTATTAGGTAGCGTACTGAATATCAGATTCTAAATGGACGGCGAAATGGGCATAATTTCGGCGCAACGGAAAATGAAGATTTGCATAACGGGTAGATCTTATGTTTGAGCATAACTTAAGAATTTGAGAATAATAAGTAACAGTCTTTTAAAAATGATGTACTTTCCTTTACCTGTAGGATACCTGTAGGATGATTCTGGGCTCTGATGGAAGGGCCAAGCCCTTTTTCAGCCCCTCTTCTTTTGACAATCTTTCACTACTTCTTCTTATTGCTCTCACCACTTCTATGTTTAATCATATACACTTATATCTATTTCTGTTCACTCTGCTGTATAATTTTAACAGCATAAATTTTTCCAATAATAACATTTTAAACTTTATTATTTTAGAAAATGTTGAAAATACTAAGGATATTGTAAAAGATATTTGAATTATGGCGAAATGGACACATTTCGGCGCAACGGGGATTATCATAACAGTTTTATCATATTATATTATTTTATTATCTTTCATTAATCATTGTGTACTTTTTCAATAATTGTTTCTTCGAATATGATTCAGCCATGACGGAAATAAACGTATTTCTTTGTTAGCAGTAAAGCCATTAAGCAGCATTTTGTTGAAATTTGGTTGTGGTAATTTATTGTTAAGATTACATTAGAAAGTCCACAGCGTATGCATTACGGACTTCTTCTTCGTATTCTTCAAGTAAAAATCTGAAAATTATGTATAGAAAAGCTATTACATTACTTTTCGTAAAAATAACGAATTGAACGGGAAAAAAATGAAACAGATTGTAAAATCCATACTTGTCTTCCAGTGTCAGCAATAACGATAAAAACGTATTTAATTCCATTTTTAAATTAATAAAACAGACTTTTATTACATTACTTCAGTAATTCAGTTAATATCTTTAATGATTTACTTCTTCATATTACTACTTAATTAGGACAAACATTGTTTTCTTTTTAAATTCCGTTGTGCAAAAAAACTGTTGTATTTTGGGGCTTAAGAAACATCATTTTTGATGATGGCAAGATAAAAAGAGTGGGTGGACCAACGCTCAGCGTAACAATACTATATTTGATATGACAAATTTAAATCAACGTCAACAAACCTCAATGTTATATGTCCATTTTCAAGACCGATGTAATATGAAATTAGGCAAAGCCTATGAACGGGGAAGTCGGTAAAAAATCCTTTCATTTTTCCGTTTTAAAGATGTCATTCGGTATTATATGTACCAACTTCCGTTTTCACTCGGAACACTCGACGTTTATTATTAATCCGAAAAGTTGAGATTTGTTCCGTTATCGGAATACACCGCCTTTTATCATTGAGTTACATTGTAAATGGCGGCGCCTAACTAGAACTGACACTGAAAATTTCATTGATAGGTATAGAATTCTATATATTTTTTAATTGTTTTTTATATGAATGTTCTTTTAAATATACACGTGTAGTCTATAGTATAGACTGCTACGGGGACTTTTACTTCCCCGTATTAAATAGCCATTGTGTAAAATTTGCTGATCACTTAAAGACGTACCTCAGGCAGGAGCTATAGATAACCAGAAGAAACAAGTGAAGTTTAGTGAAATTGTACCATAGCACGGCGTACAGTACTACATGATACAGGTTTGTTTTTTCAAATGAAGACTTTTTTTTTATCTTATGAAGAAAATATATTGAATAAATTAGGTTCAACCAAATTAAGTTCATGCATTTACAAGTACCCAACTTTTAGTTTAAATTTTACAGCCCCAGAACTCTAGTGTTAAAAGATTTTAATAATTTATATGTTACAGATTATATCGTGCTATGAGCATTGTCACATGACTTCACCAGCAGTGAACCGCACCAAGATAAAATGATAAAAGATATAAATAAAAGCACCGTTGACCTAAATCAGAGATAACTTAAAACATTTTCAGATATTCTAAAGAAATATTTATTTACGCCGAGCATTGGTATGCGCCGAGCATTGGTCCAACCACTCTAATAATAAAAGAGCTCTAGGGTTCCCGGAATATATTGTATCTCAAAGCTGTCTCTGGAGTCTGTTGAAGGAAGGACACTACTGGAAATAAATACTGCTGGTAATCCTTGACCGCGCAATCCAAAGAAATTCAATTCAATGTATACAATGTATGCCTTATTCTTAGTGTCAATATTTGTACTGCAAGACCAACCGATTTCATAATCTGATATTTCACAGATGTCTGTCTTTACAAATAGTATCTTTGCGAAGGGCGACCATTGTCTATATAATGAAAAGCCATAAAGAGCACAATTTGTTGGGCTAGCCTTATGCCTTATTCTCACCGATTTGTGCATTCCCATCAATTCATTTTTGACAACTTGGCTTAACAGTAAGTCTTACAGGCTTAAAATAAAACATTTTTTGGCAGTTATATGCAAAAAAAAAAAGTTTTTCATTGCAGGCAAATTTTGGCTGCCATATGGGGGGAAATTTCGGCTTTGAGAGGGGAAAAACATACTATTTTGAGGGGGGAATGGGGCCGAATTTCGCCGAATATTTTGGTGAAAAGAAACACTGTTAACTAAATAAATGTCTGAAAATTATAAAATCATAAATTATTCTTTAAATGTGTGCATTAATTGATCAATTGTAATTTTATAATGAGATTACTAGAGTTGGACATCGGTTTCCAGTGATTTTTTGGCTTATTTTATAACCATTATTGGGTCATATTTCCAATTAAAAATAGTGTATTATTTTCCCAATCCACTGGAAAAAAAATCCCAATTAAAAATTACAAAATAAAGATATTGAATAAAAAATTCTAAAATCTTTGCAAATAAGGGCTTCTTCACTGTAATAGTGCTTAAATCTTTGAAAATACCATCATAGACAGTAATTGTTTGCATCCATTTAATCACTGCAAAATTTCAGTCATGCATTTTTTCCCAATTTTGAACAAAACACCACTGAAATTCCCAATTCCATGGGTATGGGTCGTGTTCCTAAAATCCTGGAAAAAATCCCTGGTTTCGTAAATAACCGGTATATAGACCCTTTCATTTAGGACTGGATTCAAGTTGTCGCCCTTAGATGACGTCATTGGGGGATATGGCTGACATTTGCTGATACGATTAAGTACATAAACAGAGGGATATAACGATCTTAATCCTTACCTTTGTAAGATGGGCAGATTGAAATTGCCAAAATTTGTGAATTTGAATAAGATAGTACAAAAAAAGATGAATAAAAATGTTTACCATGATAAGGTTAACGATTTGTTTCAATACTAGACAAGGTTAATGATTTGTTTCAATACTAGACAAGGTTAATGATTTGTTTCAATACTAGACAAGGTTAATGATTTGTTTCAATACTAGACAAGGTTAATGATTTGTTTCAATACTAGACAAGGTTAATGATTTGTTTCAATACTAGACAAGGTTAATGATTTGTTTCAATACTAGACAAGGTTAACGATTTGTTTCAATACTAGACAAGGTTAATGATTTGTTTCAATACTAGACAAGGTTAACGATTTGTTTCAATACTAGACAAGGTTAATGATTTGTTTCAATACTAGACAAGGTTAATGATTTGTTTCAATACTAGACAAGGTTAATGATTTGTTTCAATACTAGACAAGGTTAATGATTTGTTTCAATACTAGACAAGGTTAATGATTTGTTTCAATACTAGACAAGGTTAATGATTTGTTTCAATACTAGACAAGGTTAATGATTTGTTTCAATACTAGAATATATGGCTGGGTAACTGATTATGCATGGTTTAACCATTTTTGTGCCCCCACCTTAGATTTACCCTTGTCCGTCCTTCCGTCCGCCCGTTAGAATTCGGTTTCCAGAGCATAACTTCAATTCCATTTGGCCCACAATATTCAAACTTCATAGGATGATTGTCCATATTGGGTAGGAGACCCCTTTTGATTTTGGGGTCACAAGGTCAATAGTCAAGGTCACTATTACACAGTTTCTGGAGCATAACTTAAGTTCCTTTTGGCCCACAATGTTCGAACTTCATAGGATGAACACTAGCGGTTACTTTTATTGTTTCCCGTTCGCCCTTCAATGGTAAAAACATATTTGTACATCTAAAACTAGATAAATTAAAAAAAGAAATGTTAGCAGGGCCCTTATGATCAACCAAATCTGCGGCCGATAATTGGCAGCAGTCCCCCACCAAAATAGTATGTTTTTCCCCTAACAGAGGTAAAAATTCCCCCTTAAAACATATAAAGTGTTAAAGGAAAAAAATGAAAACTCATGTTTTTGAAAATTAAAATCCATCTATTTGACGGCTATTTTGTAAGCAGAATATTGTATACAGTACATTTCTGCATGTTTCCGTTTGTTTTTTTTTCCCAAAATCTACCGTCACATATTGGCCTTTCATCCTGTAAAAATGCTAAAATTTCAACAGAAATATGCAGAAAAAATCACAATTCCCATCAACAATTCAATTTCAAAATGTTTATTTATGAAACCATTTTTTTGTGTTCAAAATATTACATCAACCACTGTAAATTTTGCCATAATTACAAACTTGTAATTTTTGTTTTCATGATACTTGATGAAAAAACTGATGGAAAATGATCTTATAATAAACAATAAATTTAATTAGTCCCCTACCGGTTTTAAACCAGAGGGGACTTAAGATTTACCCTCCGTCTGTCCGTGTATCTGTCCAGCCGTCATTCCACAAAACTGGATCTCGCGATAACGCAAAAAGTACTGAAAACATTTTTATGAAACTTGATACATGACAAGGTTTATAAATCTAGAATCCATATTTCCAGAATTATCTCCTCCTTAAACTTTGAATTTTTCTTATTCATTCTTTATAACTTTCTTATTTTTTCTTCATGGATTTTCTTCAAATTCAAAATAAACATTCATTATCAACACTTACATTATATTTCTTTTTTAATTTTCATCTTTGTTACTTACTATACATTATAGTAAATGCTATATTTGAAAATTGTTATTTTTTTACTTATCTTTTTTGTGACTATAAATGGTATCTTTAAACTTAAAGTAAAACTCACATCATATATGACAATGTTCATAAATCTAGCATCTTTATTTCAAGAGTTATCTTCTCTTTAAGAATTTTGCATTAAAGTGTGTTATATTTTGGTAACAGGGATGTTTGTAAAAATAACTTTAGAGTCTCCTTCAGTCTGTCTGTATGTATGTCTGTATGTATGTCTGTCTGTCAGTGTCTGTTCATAAAAACTGTTTTCTGAGATCACTTTTAAAGATTTTTTCTAACAAATTGAAACAGAAAGAAATAGAATAGAAATAGAAAGTTGAAACATTAGTAACTGTTATTTTATTCATCCTGAGAAAATTAGACCATTTGATTATCTGTTGTAAAAACATAATTTCCTTACTAGGCAGGGAAACTTAACACATTACTGTGATATAGACAAACTTAGAACTCGAAAAGATTTAAGTTCACTCATGTCATTCATTCACTGGTAAAATATATATTCATTCACTGGTAAAATTGAAAGGCCAATGGCCCATCAGAATGTTGCTGGGGTTCTAACTGGTAGGGGACTTATGGATTGCTTGCAATACTATGATAATTGCTTGTTAAATCCAACAATACATGTATCTCATATTTGCCATGTAAAAATGTGCCTCAATTTTAATTATTTGTCTTATGAGCCACTCATTGTAAATAATAATAGAATGGTTTGTAAAAATTCTGGTGAATGTGTTGGCCACCATGGGTACAAGGGATGTATTTTGTAAGGTAACTAGAAAGTTGCAAGGTTTTGTTTTCTATGCAAGGCCACTGAAGTTTTGAGTCAATTACTTTCTGATCAATGGCAGAAATTTTCAGCAGTTCGCACCATAATTGTGTTCTTTTCTAAGATTTGAGGGTACTTTAGAGTAAAGCGAGTCCAGAAATTCAGTCCGATGTTGGAAGCGTTTTCTCATGAAGTATCTAGACTGCTTATACTCTGTAGTCTTTTGGCGCATAGAATGATACATTTGCTTTGTATCCATTCTTATCAGCTGCAAGAACATTCTTGAACTCTTCTTAACGTTTATACTAATGGCATTAGCTAATTTGACTTCAGCTATACCTTTGCCAAGAGTTCTAGAATGTGTTGTAGAATGACAGAGCTCTGAAAAATTTCTTGACCAGCACGTGAATTTAGGGGCATAATTAAAAACAGTAGAATGTAAACTTTCGCATAGATTTGTATTGAAAAGTTCTGTCATAGCCTTAATGGTTTTCACATCTAAAGTTTTAAGTATAGTTGCTTTTATGTTTTCTTTATCTTGTTTATTAAGTTGTAAATGTTTTCCATATTATGGTAGATGATTTGTGTTGTATTTATCAAGAATGGCCATAATTATGGTGTTGACACACTGTTGATTTTGTACGACACGATGAGTGATTATTCGAGAAGCATGTAATAATGTTTTCGAAAGCAAGGGTACATTTCGAAAGAAAATCATTGTCGTCGTACTTTGTGACCTTGCTTTTTGCAACTCCAGACAGACACATTATCCTGCTCTCACAGACTTCGCTAAAGATCTAACAAAAATTTCCTTTTTTGGCCGGGTTGCACAGGTGCAAACCCGGGTTATAGTATGGTGAATGTCGGGCGGGCGGGCGGCGGGGGGTGGGCGGGCGGGGAAAATTTTTTGTAACAGTTTTTCTCAGCAACTACTTATCACAGCCTCTTGATATTTGGCATACAGCATTGACACATGGTCCCATACCGTGGGATTGGATTTCAGGTCTGTCGCTCATCCACTTCCTGTTTATCCACTTAGTTAAATTAGTTAGATTTTTTGACATTAATGGTCAATGGTAGGAAATTTTCGTAACAGTTTTCTCAGCAACTACTAATCACAGCCTCTTGATATTTGGCATACAGCATTGACACATGGTCCCATACCGTGAGATTTGATTTCAGGTCTGTCGCTCATCCACTTCCTGTTTATCCACTTAGTTAAATTAGTTAGATTTTTCAACATCAATGGTAGGAAATTTTCGTAACAGTTTTCTCAGCAACTACTTATCAGAGCCTCTTGATATTTGGCATACAGCATTGACACATGGTCCCATACCATGGGATTGTATTTCAGGTCTGTCACTCATCCACTTCCTGTTTATCCACTTAGTTAAATTAGTTAGATTTTTTGACATTATTGGTCAATGGTAGGAAATTTTCGTAACAGTTTTCTCAGCAACTACTTATCACAGCCTCTTGATATTTGGGGTACAGCATTGACACATGGTCCCATACCGTGGGATTGGATTTCAGGCCTGTTGCTCATCCACTTCCTGTTTATCCACTTAGTTAAATTAGTTAGATTTTTCAACATTAATGGTCAATGGTAGGAAATTTTCGTAACAGTTTTCTCAGCAACTACTTATCACAGCCTCTTGATATTTGGCATACAGCATTGATACATGGTCCCATACTGTGGGATTCGATTTCAGGTCTGTCGCTCATCCACTTACTGTGTATCCACTTAGTTAAATTAGTTAGATTTTTCGACATTAATGGTCAATGGTAGGAAATTTTCGTAACAGTTTTCTCAGCAACTTCTTATCACAGCCTCTTGATATTTGGCATACAGCATTTACACATGGTCCCATACTGTGGGATTTGATTTCAGGTCTGTCGCTCATCCACTTCCTGTTTATTCACTTAGTTTAATTAGTTAGATTTTTCGACATTAATGGTCAATGGTAGGAAATTTTCGTAACAGTTTTCTCAGCAACTACTTATCACAGCCTCTTGATATTTGGCATGCAGCATTGACACATGGTCCCATACTGTGGGATTCGATTTCAAGTCTGCAGCTCATCCACTTCCTGTTCACATTAATGGTCAATGGTAGGAAATTTTCGTCACATTTTTCTCAGAAACTACTAATCACAGCCTCTTGATATTTGGCATACAGCATTGACACATGGTCCCATACTGTGGGATTCGATTTTAGGTGTGTAGCTCATCCCCTACTTGTTTTACTTACTGAAATAAATTTTTGACATTAATGGGTCAATGGAAATTTTTTTTCGTAACATCACAGCCTCATGATATTTGGTGTACAAATGCAACCCGGCCTTTTCTGTTTTTGACCCATTTTTTGTCCATACGGAAGTTTTAAACTTAATTTAATCGCTCTTAATCGTTTTTCTAAATTTCTAAGCTTATGTGTAACAAGTGTTATGTTTTAGTTTATTTTTTTTTCACAGTTTTGTAGTCTTTAATGGTCTTTGCTAGTTGCCTGCTTGCATCTATTGTTATAGAATTTATTTCAACTTTATTTGATTTTCGTATCTTGTCCAAATTTTCGTTTTTTATGCCCCCCACAAAGTGGGAGCATATAGCGTTGCACTTGTCCGTCTGTCTGTCCTTCCGTACGTCTGTCCGCACTCACAGGAGAGTAATTATGTGGCTAGAGGGACAATAGGTAACTGTTCTTTCTCTTTGATGTCATTCATTCCGTAATGCTTTTATGTGGCTATTTTCTTTTGCGTGGCTAAAAAACGTCCGTCCGTACGTCCCAAAATCTTGTGAACGCAACTCCTCTTAAACCAGATGGCAGATTTTGCTTAAACTTACAGGGATGAACAACCTTAATGTGTAGATGGTAGTAAAGAAAGGAATTTTTGCTGCGACCAAATTTAATAGAATTATGGCCCTTTGTTGATTTTTTTCACTATATATTATATAGAAATATTGTGAATGCAACTCCTCTTAAACCGGATGGCAGATTTTGCTTAAACTTACAGGGATGAACAACCTTAATGTGTAGATGGTAGTAAAGGAAGGAATTTTGCTGCGACCAAATTTAACAGAATAATGGCCCTTTGTTTTATTTTTTCACTATATACTATGTAGAAATTTTGTGAACGCAACTCCTCTTAAACCGGATGGCAGATTTTGCTTAAACTTCCAGAAATGAACAACCTTAATTTGTAGATGGTAGTAAAGAAAGGAATTTTTGCTGCGACCAAATTTAACAGAAGTATGGCCCTTTGTTTATTTTTAGTTTTCAACTTGTGGCACTTGTAGTCCAAAATATATTTGACCTAGAGTCATAAGATTGACATAACAGTGGCGTGTGGGGGCATCCGTGTCCTATGGACACATTTCTAGTTTTTTGAGAGTACGAGATCCCTGGATGTATTATGCTCTATTAAGCACAAAAACTTTGTTTAGCTTTCTCGCCACTCCCCTGTGGTCGACAAGCAATATTTGGCATGTAGCAACTGTTCGATTGTAGATTTCTACAAAAGTTAAAAATGACCCTTGGGTGAAAATGGGTCCTTCCCTGGTAGTCACTTCCTTTATGTAGAAAAACACATCTTTTTGTGGTTAACTACAATACCCAGAGCTTCTATATTTGGCACATATCATTGCCTAGTAAACCTCTATAAATGTTTTATGAATCATGCCCCCACCCTTAATAAATGCCCCCACCCTTGAGGTTATTTAGTATCATAACTTATTGAGCCTCAAAGGATAAGTGCACTTCATCATTTATTGATGGATTCTTTTAACACAAATATTTATTACCAATTTTATGCATTATATGTTATATATACTACATAATTTCTTTTCATAGTGAAAAAGTTCCTTAACAATGCAAGGGAGTCAACCTTATTTTGGATTCTTTGACCAGGCTGCCAAAAGGGTGCATTATGCATGCATATACGTATAGGATATTGACCGAGTACGAGGTCTTTCTGTTTAGGAAAGACCTGGTCACGAATTTCATGTGACACCGAGAGCGCGTAGCGCTCGAGGTGTTTCATGAATTCGTGACCAGGTCTTTCCTAAACAGAAAGATCGATGTACGAGACCGATATCCAACTTACACACCGTTAAACTATTGGCTTGAGCTGCATTTGATGTAATGCAAAAAGATTACTTTTAACACAGCGCATATACAAGTAAGCTTTTATTAACGTTCTGTTTAAATATATATTTTGCATTTAACTCTGCTTTTCCCTTTAAAATAATAATCAAAAAAGCTAATTAAGTGTGTAATTTGTCAATAATAAATTCAATGGGTCTGTAATGGAAGGTATGTAAAAGAATGAATAATTATGTTGATAGTATTTCGTATCAGACATTGTTGTTTCTAGGACATTTGCCCCCTCGGACGATTAATGCTTCCTGTTTGTTTTTTTTTGCTATGGCGACTTGTCATATGTCAGAGGGCATCTATTGTATAAATTTTAAGTATGTAATTTAACAATGGAAACGTTCTATTTCATTTATTTATGGATGTTATTTTGTTTTCACAAATTTGCGCGAAAGTTTGTGTATTGAAGCACAACTGAATTTCGACAATAGGAGATGAAGTTTGGTAACAATTTAACAATGGAATATTTCAACTTTTTTAAAACGGGGGGTGGGGGGGGGGAATGTACGCCCCTTCCAAGGTTATGAAGGGGGCAAATGTCCACCACAGCAAACTTCCGAGGGGGCAAATGTCCGGATACCCGGGAGACTACGAAAGATGAATATTGTTGTCCGAGATACATGATCCGATATTATATTATATAGAGGATATTTGTTTAGTTCAGTGTAAGATCGGAATATATTTCACCGAGTGAGCACCAAAAGGTATATTTCACGAGTGGCGCAGCCACGAGTGAAATATGAACTTTTGGTGTTCACAAGGTGAAATATATTTCAATCTTACACTAAACTAAACAAATTTTCTTTTTATTATATGCAAAGAAAACGTTTTAAAAAGACATTTAACCTAATACTGAATGAAAAGCGCGCCAAATAATAATACAACGTGACGTCATTTACGACGTCACGTCATTAAGTTGGTACCCAGTACTGTGCACGCTGGTATTTCACTGAAACAACGTAAGGGGGCTTAAATTCAAAAACAGTGAAATTATCAAAGTGGTAATTTCACTGTTTCAAACAGTGAAATTACCAGTTTTATATTACTGATAATATTTCTATAAACACCGAAAAGCATGTAATAAATATAGCAGATTATAAATTGTGATCGAATAAAACATGAAATCGTTCAGCATATAAATTTGTATACTAAATCACCTATAACTTTTATTTAACAATTCTTTTAATCAAGAATTTTTTTAATAATACATTTTTACTGTTTCCTATCGTATTTGAAATTATAATGGGAGATGTGCCCATTGTAGACCAATCCACTTTAAGTACTTGTATATGCATGATACTATATAGTAAGTTTTGGAGCATATTTATTCAAAATTCTTTTAACGTTGTTGTGTAGCATTCTTTGAGACTAAGTCCTTGCTTCGACGGTTTTTCAGGGCATATCTGTTTTGATTTTTCGCCGGTTGAATAGAAGGGCAATGCTGCCAACTCAAAAATAGTGCAAATAGGGGGGAGGGGATAAACGGGGATTTAACAATCTGAAGTGATCCGCGGTTGGGACTTCGCTATTAACAGTGGGGTAGCTGCGGTTTCCAATGCAAAGCATATTCAAATGGGCCGTTATTTTAATCACAAATTCGCATGAAAGGGGACATATTCTCGTTATATTTTTTTCGTTATTGAATTTTTCGTACAATTTTTTTATGTACTATGGATTTTCTAGAACGTTTAAGAAGTTTTAAAATGAAATTTGAAGCGTTTTTTTTTTTGGTTGGTTTTTTTTACATTGTGAACAAAGACAGAAGATCCGCTTACATTAATATAACTTTGAAAAAAACTTTGATACCCTGTCCATAATTTAATTCAAAATATTTGATATAGGGATGTTTGAATAATTGGTAAGTGCATTCATTAAACATCCAGATTTTGTAAGTCATAGACAGGAATGTTTTATGACAATTTTATACATTTTCAATATACATTAATGCAGCGTCAACGACAGATTTAACTTAAACGTCATAAAAAAATTTAAATGACGACGCCCAAATGTTTTTTTAAAGCAGATAACAAAGGGAAGTAAAGTGTTTCCAAAGTTAAAAATTTTTCACTAACTACAAAAAATTTTAAAAAATATATAAAAGTGCAAAAAGAAATTTTATACTGTTTTAAAATTTAAATTTCTTGAAAAAATTTTTTATGTAGAAAAAAATTACTTTTTAAATCATTTTTAAAATTTTTTGGGGGGAACCTGCTGTCTTTAACCAACGAAACTTAATAGCAAAACTTTTTTAAAATTTAAAAAAAATTTTTTGGAAACGTTAATTAAAAATTCTTTCAAAAGCTTTTTTCCAGCGTAAATTTCAATTTCTTCAGTGTTTTGGCGGGCACGGGGAAATTTTGGGTTTAGAAAAGGACGAAACAAAATTTCCTAACGTTACGGTAAAAGTATTTCCAAAAACAGCCCGTGACGCCTTTAAAAAATTCCTTTGCGGGCTGTATAAAACCCTGGGGAAAAATTTTTGTTGTTGGGGGAAGGTTCCCAAAGTATTTTAACGTTTAAATTTTAAAAAGGGGAAACCCAAAAATTTCCTCACAAATTGATTTTTCCCCTTAAAAAAAACCCCGGGCCCGACTTGTCTAAAAAGCAAAAAAAAATTAAAAAAAAAGGTGATATTTTCTGAAAAAGGGCCTTTTTTCACTTGAAAGGAAAAAGCGGGTTCAAAAATACAGATTCCAAATCATACCTGTGTTAAATAATGTTAAAAAATTTTATTAAAAATGCCCAGTAAAATACTGATATAACGTATATTCTTTTTGGGGAAAAATATTTTTAAAAAATAATATTTTAGGCATTGCCATTTTTTCTTCTTCAAGAGATTATTAATAAATCCCCCCCAATAAAACTTTTTTTTAAATTTTTTGTTTTTCTACTATGTAAATGTATGTGTAATGCTAGTGATCGGCGTGGACTTCCGAGTATCCTAATTATACATGATTCTTATAATGTTTAAGTCTACATTATATTATTTACTAGTTTTATCAAAAATAAATATTAAAAACTTTGTTGAAAAATTAATTACCATTTCCATGTCGATCACCGTTTTTATTTCGATATAAAACAGGGTAATTGTTTTCTTTGCCGATTTATCCACAATGTCTGCAAATTGACTCAGACTCTCGCAATCAGACCTCTTGAATAGCGCTTTTTTTTATTCGCCCGAAGCCACCATCAACAAGACACCTTAGATAAACAATTAAAAAAAGAATTAAAGAATGACAGTACAAACGAATTAGTTATCACATAAAACATAAAAAACAAACCTTAAGTAGTAAAATCCACTTAGCCATAAACTTTTTGAGTAGGCTTTTAAGCTTAATTATGTGTTCATTTATATCTGAATAAAATAAATGAGGATTTTTATTTAATTTTGTGACCAAACATAAAGGATTTTTTAAATTTTCCCTTTTAGTAAACATAACCAACGCTTAAAGAATATGCAGTCAACAACCCAAACGCAAACGATGCTTTGTATAAATACTATTAAGTTACTTACTTTGTAAATGCCCCGGGAATAGCCATATTTCAATTGAAAATGTGTTTCAATGTAACCTTCTGTTTCTACTCTCCCCAACAAAGAATAGGCCAGTGTGTAAGTCGATTCTTATTTTTAGCCTGATAACAAGAAAAAGTAACGCTAAATAACTTTATATTTACTTGTTTTAGTATCATTAAATCAATGAAAATATGCTTGAATATTTTTATACATAAGTTTTAATTGCAAAAAACAAGAAAATTTACCTCCGCCAATTATCTGCATGTAGATAAAGTCCTTTCTCGCCAAATCCGTAATTCTGTAAACAATGATGGAAGCATGCTTAATTACTGAAATACAATAATTTATATGCAAATACAGTTTTTAATGTCCATTAATAAAAAACAGGCAAATAATATAGCGTAGTGTAAAACTCATTAATGAAAGGAACTAATATTTCGGAAGGCCGACAAATTTTAAATGCCTGTACGTGTATGAAAATAATAATTACCTACATTCAATCTACATATCCTTATTCTGTCAATGGTATATAATCCCAGCACGATAAACAGAACTTTCGTCATGTTTATTTAATAGTATCGAACAGTCCCTATTTTGAAGCTAAAAAGGGTAAAATGAAAGGTAGCAATCTAGACTGAATTAAAAAATATATTGATAATAGTTATAGATAGATGTTAGTTTTGCCGTAAATAGCCTCAAATCGGTAGAGCAACTACAATCACAAAAATGTTTTAAACACAAGACTGACCAATCTCTTAATAGATTTACACATTTTTTTATTCGAGCTTTGTCCTTGTTTTTGTCTCACCCATTTAATGGAATAGTAATATGAATGTGGATTATTTAAAAATTTGATTCATAATAAATATTTTTCGTTTTTTTTTTTAATGAATTATTCTAACTTTCAAGCGAAAAGAAGTATCTTCGAAATTTTTCTATTTTTTTTCCCCCATAAAAATGTATTTCCCAAAGATAATGTAATAGATACAATAAATACAACATTTCAAAAATTTTTATCTGTATATCTGTTGTTTCAACCCGTTTCTGAGGCTGTGTCGGTTTCATCGTCACTGTTTATCACTGCTTGCTGCTATCGCGGGAAAATGAAATGACAAAGGGTCCCTTATTCGTCTTTGGGCTTTCACTTCCCTTCTATCTTTTCAACATAAGCCTACAGCACCGAACCCAAATGCTCAGGATGTAATGGATGTTTCAAAGCCTTCGGTTTAACAAATGTCTTCTGTACATCTGATAAACCGAAAGTTCAAGTTTCCTCCGACCAAAACATATCCTTTTTGAAGCTGTGACCACTCTCGCCGGGAAAAAAAATCAAAAACGTTTTCTAATAACTTGTTTCGAGGCTTCAAAAATGTTTCAACATGGTTGTCCGGAATAGTAATTGAAGCAGAGACAAATATATTTAACGAAAACTTTTGTTCAGTTATAAATACATGTTATATTGTAAAACATATCTTTAACCCGGGAATTCTTCGTTCTTTTGGCTTTGACCTGTTTAAAGCTGCGTCATTTTGTCTTTTGTGTTATTTCAAGTAATATATTCCATATGTGTTACAATTGTCAAAACTGATAATTTATGTGGTTTTACATTTGAATAATGGAATAAAAAAAGGAAAAAGTTTCCACGAGGTTTTTCGAACCCACAAGTAATTTTCTTTTTGGCAGAGGTTTGGCTCAACTTACTACGCTATAGTGTCAGTTGAAGATAATATTGTCCTTCAAAATTAACTATCTCTATATTCTTTAAATGGAAATACTTTGGTTAATCACTATAAGGTTAACCTATGTTTAAATCTTTTTCATGGGAACTGTGGCTTCTATTTTTAGACAATGAAAGAAAGTTCTGTTTATCGTGCTCAGGACTTATAGAACTGATCCTTCATCCTATTAAGTAGTTGAAACTGCTCCACTTGTTAGAGTCCAATGCGGACACCCGGGAACATATTTATTTTTTTGCCTGTCACAAAGTACATTGGGTCCATCTGTAGGCTGTGATGAGGGATTTGTCCACACTCTGAACTGTAAGTCAAAAAGTGAATTAATGGACCTAAATAAATTGAAACAACATATTTATTAATATAATACTAAGCATTTTATATTATACATGTATGTTGACTATTTTAATGATGACTTTATTTACTTAATATTCTGACTAATATAAGCTTACATTTACATGTAAACCTTAAAAATCATCTGATTTTTTTTTCCAAAAAAATGAATCACATATTACATTTGACCAAAAATTGCCCCTTAAGTTTGTAAATTTGTTTAAATTTAAAAAAAACCAAATGGCAGTTTTGTTTGTTAAAAACCAAAGTTTTGGAATTATCAAATATATAGACAGGAGCCTTGAGAACTATTGCCACTCTCAATATGTTATTTGCACTGATAATTGTAATATTGCAACGTTTATAACGTCATTTTTTGTCACCCGGGATAATCGTGACGTTAATATTATCTGTATACTATTGCTGCAATCGATTTATAAATTTATTTCATATTACCTCTAAAAAGAAAGTTTGCATTAAATTATAAATTCGTAATAAATATTCTTGCTGAATGAAACGGTAAAATTTGCAAAATTGGGGCCTTACGGCTCGGGTATAATATACAACGGTTATATAACCTGTAAAAGATCTTTATAGCTTTATAACCATAACTGTCATAGGCATACTTACCTGAACTCTTGGAAAATGGGTGCTGAACGGGTAAATTGTCGGTACGGGGTGTAAAACCTACCCATCTCTTCTCTCGCTTTGGAATTAAACCGCTGTCATGTACGCCGGCCTGACGTTCTTTGTTTGAGCATCCTTAAAACCGTAATGGTAAAAAACATAAAAATGTGGTTACACTAAATACCGATTTATTCAAATTCCCAAAGAAAAACTAATATTAAATATACAGTGTTTTAATGTACGGTAATTTTTAACCGGGTTCAATTGAAAAACCCAAAATAAATGTACATGTATAATAAAATATTATGATTGTAAATGTCTACGGTAATATTTAAAGAGAAAAATAAAAAGCTACTTTGAAAATTACAAGAATAACAATTAGCAAATATAAAAATACCTGCACATGGATCTTCTAAGACAATTTGCTGGCAATCAAGTTTTGCTTGCTCCGTCAACAGCATCCATAACATTATGGTTCGCAGCCTGCTCAACACTTATGGCAACCCCACATCAATCCTTTTGGTGACATTATCTTAAGTGTGTGGAATGTCAATTTTTCCATAACATTTTTTAAATGATGAACAACTCCAAGCTTCCCGTACATTCTGTCTCCTCAACATGCCCTGACAATATTGACTGTGTAGAGAAACTTTTGTTTAGGTTTCGACGGAAGAAGAATAGGGGCTTTTCCCCGTCAACCCGGCCCTGGGGCTGCTGGGCAATAGGTAAGGAGCCATTGATATCTGGCATACCAATACAATCCAGTCTACAAAAAAAACCGTATCTCAAATTGGTAACCGAGGGCATGCTTGTGTTTTCTTCCAGTGTTACCGGTGGGTAACTTGGTATTGCGCCCATTGGGTTGTAAAGAGGGTGATCAGGAAAGGTTTCGGAAGAAGCTTTTGATACCGATATCAAATTGACAATACATGAAATGCCTTCTTAACAGATAGTTTACCAATGAAAAGTGTATCTAAAACGAGTCCCGTTTCCGGCGTTTCCTTTAAGAAGTTTTGCGTCCAGTAGGCAAAATTTGAAATGTACACTACCAGTAATGAACATCTCTGCTTCAAATTTCTGTCAATTGCTTCTTCTCATAGAGAGTATATGACTTGGTCAACACTAGAATTTGTCAAACTGGAGAAAGGCAATTCAACTTTACACGAACAAATATTACTGGCTCTGTTACATGATGCCGTCATCAAGTGGTCTCTGTCTGAAGTCTGAATTCCCTGGTATTTTACAGTTTCAAAATTTTTAACCAACTTCTTCAAATCCTTGCCATTCAAACTAACCTGTCTGGTGTCAGAACTGTTTCTTCATCACTTTCACCTGATTTCAAAACTCCTGGCTCAGATCATCAAGAATATCAAACCTCTGACTGTGGATGTAGGACTCTGCTCGGCAGGTAATTACTTCCAAATGAAATTCAAACAAATCCGTTTAAAATTCCTAAAATAATAGAAAAAAGATAAGTTTCACTAATGATACACTGAAAAGAAGATTAAATGTAAAAAAAAAAAAAAAAAGGACAGGGAGGTTTTTGAAACCTCGATCGTCGCACAGGGGCCGAGAGCAACCGCTGTAATCCACTGAGGTACTGAACCCATGTCAAAATTTACGGATCAATATTTATTATATAAAATAAATAATTGCTAAAAATAGCAACAGGGGAGAGAAATCCTCGTCGCTTAGCATTTAATGTAAACAAACTGCTTTCAAAAGAAAAAAATCAGTTACAGCGATAATTTTAAATTCAATTAAATAAACAAAGTATGAAATAAAGAAAATAGAAACTGCAAAGTTGTGATATCATTTAAAATCAATTAAAAACTGATAGTAATTGCTGTGAATAAATTCCGTAGACCGGGATTTTAAATAAAAGCTGCAAACATACCCACCGAGTCCAATATCGTTTCACTATGTTTCCCCAGGCGGAGAACGCATGAAAGAGTATCAATTTTTACAGGTGGAAAAACCGATAACTGTGGTAAGAAAAATTTTGTCTTCAATTTCTTTTGAAAAATGCATATTTCACAAAACTTATATAGCCTATTCCTGATCTCGTATGATTACTTTAATCCGGACATAGGCATCTCAAAACTAGCCAAACATCTTTGTTAACTTATTAGAATCATTATCGACAACTGCAGCAAGGAAAGTCACAAAATTGGTAAAATCGCTCTTTGATAGCCAATAACTTGACATCCAAGGCAAAAACTTCTAAACATTTGTATCGCTCTAAAGCCACTTTATTAAAACATATCCTCATCCACCAAAAAGCCTGTTCTATTTCTATCCCGTAATTTTTTGGAAGTATAATAATCGTTTTAAGCGAATTTTTTCAAAATGAAAGCATTTGGAGCCAACTTTTCATGGGGGTTTCAAAGGTTTTGAAAAAGTGAACGCAATGAAGCAGGTTTTGGGTATTTTTAAAAAACCAATTTTTTTCTTAATTATCTAAACAAATTTAACAATATTCAAACTTTTAAAATTTCAAAATTTTATTCCAAAAATAAATGAGAAGACACTTTTCTTTTTAAAATTAAAATATACTTTGTAACGTGTATATATATAATGCCCTAATTAGCAAAAGTACGAGGTCTTTATGGGGAAAATCGTGTAAAAAATTGAAGTAATTTCTCAAAAGCAGTTGTTAAGAATACAAAGAAAAGCATAATAGTTCCTCCCGAAAACTTTTAACTTGTTAATAGTGTTTAAAATACATAAAAACGGGAGAGATAATAAGTCTTGGGTCATGCTTGAATAAAAATCAACAACTGACAACATTAAGCTGGTTATATAATAATCTTACTTTGGCATTTTTGGAAAAACCCTTTTGCAGGAAATTGTAAATAAATTGTTTTACAAAATATGTATTTTGGATAATTCCCAACCCATAAAACCCTAAAATAATTGTATAAAATTACTATCAAAACATGCTTTAAAATAAACAAAAAATACAACAAAGGACAAACGAAAAATTAATAGCGTATGTATCTCCTTTAAATTTCCCGAAACCTCAAAATTTTAAAAATAGTCAAAATGCATGTTTAAAGGGGCTACACTGAGGGTTTTGATGGGTAATTTGGGTTAAAAAAAAAATGAAAAAACAAATTTCTTCCAAAAACCCAACAATTTATGAAAAAATTAAAAATAACTTCATTTTAAAACCAAACCCCTCTAACAAAAATTTTATGCTGGGAAAATGCTTTTTTCACATTAGCTTTTGATGCAAAAATGAAAAGTTGTTTTTCCCAGAACATGTAACAGAAGTTACCCACAAATTCAATCGGTATGACTAAAATACGCAAACGGACATTTTTGAACAACGAGTAAACGGGGGTAAAAAAGTCTATTGATTTTTTCTCCTTCACTCTAGCCCTATCTGACATGTTTATAATAACTTAAGTATAACGAAGAAAACAACTGTATAAAAAAGATTAATTTCAATGTAGGCAATTTTCGTTGTCTTGAAAAAACAAAAACGCCAATGCGAAGGGCGGACATTTTCTAGACCAAAACGGAAAGATATTATATACATGTAACAATTATTTTCATTGACTTTCAGTTTTCACAATTTCAATATTTTAAGGCACAACATAAATGCAATCGGTGATAATTTATACTATTAACGAGCACAGTGTAATCACACTAATAAATGTATTTACACCTATCTATAAACCGTATTTAAAATCAAATACAGTTTAATAGAATATGTCCTCATTTGATTTGATTTTTTTTGGGGATGTAGTGGGGGTTACGTCACACAAGACTTTTATAGGCCCATTTTAGCGACTTTTTAAATTTTACTGGTGGAGTAAAAATTTAAAAGGTGCCCCCCTTTCCCAAAATTGTTTTCTGGCACAAACAGGACCCTGTGAAATTGTAATGAGGTTACGTTTCGTAGGCTATTTTGATAGGATCGAAACATACACGTTCCCCCCAAACACAATTACATCATATTCTTTAACCATAGGAAAAATTTAAAATTTGCACTTCCCTGTTGTCCCCAATATGAAACCCCCAAAAAAAAACCTATAACCAGTTTTCAAAATGTGGCATTTCTACCCGTTTTTTCCAAAAAAAACCCCCCCCCCCAAAAAAAAAAAAAGAAAAAAAAAAAAAAAAGAATGAGTACATCAATGGGCATCTCGGATGTTGGGAAAATTTCCCTCCCCACTAAAAGTTAGGGCCCCCTGTGCATTTTATATAAATTTCGATTTAACTCTGACTCTTTTTCCCAAAAAAAAAAGTTTTAAAAAACTTGATCCCAAAAAAATTTTTTTATGATTCTATTAGAAACTTGTTTATTTTTAAAATAAATTTTTTGGGTTGAAAACGATATAAATTACTTGTGCTAAAAATTTGAGTTTAAAAGGGGCTAAAGGGCACTGAAAAAAAAAAACGGATAAACTCACACTTTTTCACCCATTTCACAGGTAAATAAATTTTTATGTGTGCGGTTTACATTTTAATACCCAAGCAAACCCTTTTCCCTTTTTTGCGGATTTTTTTGTTTTTAAAAAATAATTTTAAACGAGTAAAAAAAACCCTCTTTTATGGGCAAAAAATTTTAAAAATAAAAAGAAACCCCCAAATTTCTTTTTTCAAAAATTTGGGTTTTAAACCCAAATTTCTTTTATTCAAAATATTAAAAAACATTCTTTCAGTGACGGGGTTTTAAATAATTAAAATCTTCCGGGGTGAGTATGTTTCGGAAAAGGGAAAGGAAAATAAACATTGTTCGTATTTTCGGTAACGGGAAGAAAAATGACAGTCTTTTCATTTGATCATGACGGGAAAAAATCATGTTTTGTAACCCAAAATTTATCCTGCCGATAAAGTTTTTTGCAAGCAACCCTGGTTGTTTATTTTCCCCAAGTGTTTAAACACTTAGTTTTTAAATTCCAAAAAACATTTCTTGGGAGATTTTTAAAACTTTGTTTTACATTTTAAAAATCATTTTTAACCGAAATACTTAGGAAAAATTTTTAATTCCTTTTATTTGTAAAAATTTTTTCGTTCTTTGTTTTTAAAAATATTTAAAAGTAGCTCTAAAAAATTTTAAAAAAACGATATCCAGAAATTTCCCGGGAAACAATCAAAAAGGGCTTCAAATACATCCCTTTTTATAAATCTTAAAGTATTTACGAAAAACCACCCACCTAATACCCCAGAACATACATCCCGGAAAAACAAAAATTAAATAAAAAAGGCTGCAAGCTCTGTGGAAATTTCTGATCTTTGAAAATCAAAAATCGACTTTAAAACTGTAAAAATTTTTCCTGTATAAGTTTTTTTTTTAAATGTACTATAATTCTTTTTTGGTTTTGGTACCAGATTTTTGAACATTTTGGAAATTTTTCTTTTGACTATGGTTGCAATAAAAAAAATCATGTATGTTCCATTTTTAGAAAGTCATACTTTTTCTTGCAAAAATCGGGGGCCCTTTTTCCTTTAAAAACAAAAAAACTTTATAAAAACTAATTCCCTTTAAATTTGGGGCCTTTAAAACCCCAGACCCCACAAAACGAGCGCGTTCCCCCTTGCCCCAGGGGAGAAGATATCCCGAACAATCCCTAAAATAAAATCAAGTAATACAAATTTAGTTTTTTTCCATTGCTTTTTCGGGTTTTTGTAATCCTTTTTAAATTTTCCCGAGTTTTTTTTTCAAAAAAAAACCTTTTGTTTAACATTGATTAAAAAATTTAAAAAAAAAAATTTTTCCCCCCAAAACTTTCCGACAGGGTATATTTTTAAAACAAACTGACAGCCCAATTTACTTGGGGAAATACCTCTGAAATCGCTTAAAAAAAGGCATTTTCAATTGTTTTTAAAATGTTTATTCTTTCCCCGAAAATTTCCCTAAAATTTTGCATTCATTGACAATTCTGAAAACCCAAAGCTATTTTTTAAAATTTTGAATGCGTTTGTAATTTTTTGGAAATCTTTAAAAACAAAATGAAAATATTTCTTTTTTTTAAAATCGCTAGTTTTCAGCTGTTTTAAAAAACTGTTTGTTTTATGTTTGTCGTAAAACCCGGGCTGTGTCAGAGATTATGCAACCCCCAAACACAAAAACAAGCAACACCGGGCCCACAGCAAAAAATTTAAATTAAAAGGGGAAAAAATTTTAAATTTTCAGGTTTTAAAATGGTAAAAAAAAAGGGACAAAACAAAAAGAAAAAAACCAGGAAAAAAAGAAGAGCCCAAAAAGTAGAAAAAAAGAAAAGGTTTTTAAAGTGCTATAAAGAAGAAAAGCAGGGTTCTCTTCCTAACTTAGTTATGAAATGAAATGCCCCCCAAATAAATTTTTGGGCCCATTCCCCAATTTTTTTAAAAACCAGTCACTCGTGTTTTAAAAAATAGTGGGGAAAATGAACCTGCCCTTTTTTTTTAAAAAATTTTTAAAAAACTCTATTAGCAATGAGAAATGCCATGAAAAAACAGGCTAAAAGGGAGTAAAAACAAGGGTTTTAAGATATGCTTTCCCCCTTTTCCCAATTTTATACCGTCTAGGAGTTGGAATTTATTAAAAAAACATATTTTTTAAAAATTTGGTTGTTGTATGGGGTGGGGTTTAATATTTATTTTAATTTGAATTTTTAAGGGTTTTTTTTATTTTCCTGCCCTTAAACTTTTATTTTGGGAAAGAAATCATGATTTTTTTTTTCTTTAAAATTTAAAAAGGAAATTTGGGGTTTAAAGAAAAAACCCAAATTTGTATAATCATTTTTTTAATTTTATTTCACTAGTCAGGCCCAAATACCCTGCTGTGGAAGCTTGACTGTTTTGGGGGGGGTTTTGCGTCCTGTAAAAACTTTACCGTCGCCTTTTTTTTTTCTTTTTTCCCAAATTTTTCCTTTTTTACTCTTTAACCCCTTCCCCAATTTCTTTTCCCCCGGGGAAGCTTCAATATATTGGTAACATTAAAGGACAGTTTCAATTGACCCATCACTAGTACGGGGGCCTTCCAATAAAAAAAAAAAATTTTAAAATCGGGATATCTGCAAAATTTTAATAATGATAATAATTATTTTAAATAAAAGCCAGATTGAAAACTTTTTTTCGACCTTTTTGATAATTTTTTCCCATGTGCATGAAAAAAGGTTATCAATTACCTATATTTTGGGAAATTTTTAGATAAAAAACGTAGAAAATTTTTCTCATCAAAAAATTTTACATCCAATCGGATAACTATGCTAGTATGTATGTAAAATGATAAATTTTAAAATTTAAGATCTATCTAGCAAAGGGGGAACGTTTTTTCATTATAAAATTTTTTAATTTTTTAAATAATATGCACTAGAAAATACTTTATAAAAATATTAATTTAATAAAATTAAAGCCTATATGCCCTTTTTAATGGGGCCCGGATTAAATTCTCTTTTTTGGGCCAGTGTTTTCAGTGCTTTGTCAATTTAAAAGAAATTTTCTGGAATAACATTCGTGTTGCGTGTAAATTTTTTATGCTTACAATACTCAAGTCTTTTGTTCATTAAAAATAAAAGGTTTTACAAATTTTTTTTTCCTGAAGGGGTGTAAAGAAAAACAAGTGACCTTTGGGAAAAAGGACCCATAACACTGATTGACCCAAAATAAATTTTTTTTAGCCTAGATATTCAGGGGTTTTAACAACCATTACAAAGTTAATACAAAAAATATTTTTTAAAAATTACACCCCCAAAAACTCTCCAAATTAAAAAAAGAAATTTATAAAATTGGGTATGGGGGCAGTTTCCCAAAAACCCCTACCCTTTTAGCTAAATTCATCAATTTTAATTTAAAAAAAAAAACAATGAATTACAAACAATGTAATGCTTTTTTTAAATTTTTTTGAAAAATTTCTTTTTAAAGATTTTTTCACAAAAAACATTATTGAACAAACAAGAAATTCAACCCAAAAAAACCCAAAAATTTGTTTTAAATTATGGAAAATTTTTTGGTTAAATAAAATTTCCAAAATTTTCACATTTCTTTGCTGCCGATAAAACAAAAAAAATTCTCCCCTTTTCGCTTTTTTGCAATTTCCCCCCCAATCATTTTACGTGCCCGGTTTTTTTATTTTTAGATTTTCCCAAAAATGAAAGGGTTTTTTAAAAAAGCTTTTTCCCCCAAAATTGGGAGAAAATATGTATTTTTAAACGATTTCCAATTCCCAAAGAACACATATCCCTTTATTCCCCTGATTCTTTTGAATTCCCCAAAACGCAAATTAACAAAAAAAATTTTCGGTTTCCGGGGAAAAAATTTTTTTCCTTTTTTTTTTTTTTCCCTTCCCGGGCCCTTTCCCCAGTGGAAATACCCTTTTTTAATTTTTGATAAAAACCTTTAATTTTTCTTCCAAAAAAAAAAAATTAACCAAATATTTCAAAAACTTAAAATAAAAAATAAAATTTCGAAAATTTTAAAAAATTCTTTAAAAAAAGGGAAAAAGGGAATTTAAAAAAAACATTTTGGGGTAAATACTTTTCCCATTCTTCATTTAAAAAATTTTAAAAATTTTATTTTTTTAAAAAGAAAAAAAATTAAAAATGAAAACCCAAAAAAAAGTGTTATTTCAAAAATTTTTTGTATGTTCATTTTTGTTGTAAGGAAAGGGGATATAAATATTTTTTGCCCTTTTAAATTTCCTTTTTTTTTAAAAATTAAGGATGTAAAAATCCTTGCGAAAAAATTAAATAAAAGTCAGTTCTTAGAAAAAAAATATACCCTTAAGAAAATTTACATTATTTAAAAAAACCCTTACATGAAAAATTTCTTTTAGGAAAAAATTTTTAATTTTTTTTTGGAATTGTAAAAAATTTTTTTTACCCAAAAACAGGGGTTTTTAAATTATCTTCCCTTTTTTAATCGGGGAAAAATTTTTTGGGAATATCCCCCTTTTCAAAAATTTTCCCCGTAAAATTTTTTAAACAAATTTTTTTAAACCCTTTATTTAAGCCCCCAAAAATGTTTTAAAAATAAGAAAAATTAAAAATTTAAGTTTACAGGATCCTTTAATGTAAAGTTACAAACTTTAATTTTTCACACACCCGTTGGGCCCCCCATTTGCGACCCCCCGTAAATATGGTCAATCAAACCCTTTTTTCCCGGGCCCAAATTTATCCCCCCCTTGTAAAAAAGGAAATTTTGAAAAAAGTTAAACAAAGCGTGAAAAGTAAACCCCCTGTGAGGGAAATTTTGAAATTTTTGGTTTTTGCACGGCCCTTGCAAATATTTTGAAAAGTGGAAAGTCATTTGCGTTATACAAACAAAAGTTTAAAGGGCGCGCTAAATGTTTGCGTTAAAAAACCCATAGGGCGAAATTTTAAAAAAAAAGGGCTCTTTTTTCACTTTTAAACGGGTCTTTATTTTTTGGGAAATATAAATTCTTTTCTTTTTCCCTGTAATTCATTACTTTAATTTTATTGCACTCGTTGAAATAAAAAATTTTTAATTTCTCGCCAGAAGCCTTTAAATAAAAAAAATTTTTTTTCAACTCGTTTTTAATAAATTTTTGTATTGAACCCCCAACCCCATTAATTCCTCTATATAAAATACCCGGAAAAATTTTTAAATCCCCATCAACCCAATTGGGGTTTGTATTTTGCAAAAAATTTTACTTCCAAAAATTTTTTTAAATTTAAAGGAAAATTTTTTTATATTTCCCCCAGAAACCCAAAAAGACCTTTTATTTATTTTCTTATAAAAGCCCAAATTAGTCATAAGGTATTTTAAAATATGTGGACTTCTTGATTTTCTCCAAAACATTTGGAAACGAAAAAATTTTTGGGAAATTTAAAAGGTTCAGTGAATCGATAACATGTGAGAATCATCCATGAAAAAAAATGGAGTTAAACCAAAAAAGGTCCGCCCGTGCTCCAATGCGTTTATTTTTTCAAAATTCTGAAAGAAAACCACATTGAAAAGGGTTGGCTCATGCGGGTTCCATTTTGAAAAATTCGCTTAAACGAAATTATTTCTCCAAAAATAACGGAATAGAAAAAGAAATTTGGGTTTTTTGGGTTGAATGAGGATAATGTAATAAAGAACCCCTTTTAGAGCGATACAAAATGTTTAGAAGTTTGCTTGGATGTCAAGTTATTGGTCTATCAAAGAGCGATTTTACCCTAATTTTGTGACTTTTCTTGTGCAGTTGTCGATAATGATCTTTAATTAAGTTAACAAAGATTTGGCTAGTTTGAGATGCCTAGTCGGATAAAGTAATCAATACGAGATCAGAATAGGCTATAAAAGTTTTTGGAAATATGCATTTTCAAAAAAAAATTGAAGACAATTTTCTTTTACCAACATGTATCGGTTTTTCCAAACCTTTTAAATTGATCTCTTCAATGCGTTCTTCCCCTGGGGAAACATAGTGAACGATTGGAACATCGGGTGATACCGAACAGCAAGACGTTTTTAAAAAAGCAATATTAATTAAAAGTAAAACAAAGACTAGAATCAGAGAATTTAAAAAAAAAATAAACATAATGTTTGTTTTTTTTACACCTTTTTTCGAATTCGTCCATTTCCTCAAAAAATTTCAATATACAGCCAATACTTTTATTAATCTCGCGCACCGGGAAACAAGTATGGAGGACCGAAAAAAAATCGCTGTCGATTAGCCGCTCTCCTTTTCCCGAAGTTTTTTTAAACGTTACGTCAATAATTGCCTGAGTGGACCTTTTCTCGTGGCGGCGGTCATATTCATGTTGTCTTTGAACATGCGCAATGTAGGCAGGTCTATTTTTTCACGTGTTTTTCATGAACCGGGTCCTGTCACTGTACTAGAGCAGACCTGTGCACGTGCAAAAGAAATAGACCTCATAACGGAATTCCTTTTTTTTAACCAGGTCTAATCCGAAAAATATAGACCCTGTCACAAACCAATAAGAGGAGGTGTTGTAAAATGTTTGGTAAAGCAACAAGTGGAGACAATCTGATGACCAGTGAACACTTACAGTCTTGGATGAAAAAAGGGAAAAGAATGTCATTTCAAAATGGGCCAGCCTTTGTTGAAATAATTATTATGTTGGCACTGTAAGTACATGTTAGTGTCCAGTGAGTACACTTTTAACAATTAAGAACCCCAAAGTGAAGTAAATGTTATAGTTCTTTAATTCTTAATTAAAAATTACACTTGAATCAGAACTTTAATAAAAATTAAAAAATTAATTTAAAAATCCTTTTTGATTTTGTACAAGCGTCACTTTTTTTTTTAAAAGAAAAAAATTTGCACTATTGCCTACTGTTTGTGTTGTTGTTGGCCCGTGCAGTACATACACTACACATTGAACATTATTTTATGAATACTAAAGGGATTGTCTTCATACTTGGATAAGATTTTATGAATTTGACCTTTCCTTTTTTATTTGGATTTGGTACTAAAGGTCCAAAACTGCAAATTTTGTTTTAATTGTCATGACTTTTTAGCTACCTGAGCTAGCTGACAAGGGTTTAACTTTTAGGAAATTTTTGAAAATTTGTTTTTTCTGCCCTCCTCTTCTGTCCACTTTGTTTTTTTTTAACACTCTTGTGGTCACTTTTCCTCAAAAAATCATCAAAAATTTGGGAGGAGCTTTTCTAGGTAAATTTCCCCATATTATAAAGAACATGGGCTTTTCGGATGAAAAACAAAAAAGGAGCTAAAAATAAAAAAAAATATTGTTAAACCCCTCTGGTGGGTACTGTTTTGATTCCCGTTTTCAAACAAAAATTGGGCAAGAAAGGGTTGTTTTAATTAACTTTTTTCCCCAAATTTTATGTTTTCAGGGGGGAAGGGAATTTTTAAACCCGGGCCCTCTTGCCGTCTTTATTGTATTGCCTATATATTAAATAAAAAAACGACAAAAATAGGGATCAATTCTCTGCATCTGTCTGCCCTTTTTCAATCTGCCCTTTTACAAAAAATACTACTCAAAAACACTGGCTTACAATTTCATCCAAACTTTAACAGAAATGACTATATCATCAATTACCAAAGGTTATATTGTGCATAATATTGGCATTTTCCAATTTAATGAATTATGTCAGAGTCAATGTTTTTAAATACCCCCCAAACAAATTTTAGTGGAGAAATATAGTAAGTGCAGCTTGTGAATTGGGTCCATTTATCCGTCAATCTTTCCTCACTAGTTACAGGGACAATAACTATAGTTTTGAAAATGAGATATTGTAATTCAATTGGGTATGTAACAAAACCTTATATTCAGACCTGCTTAAATGATTGTGTTTTTGATCAAGTCAGTGTCACTTTTAGTAAAAAAATAGAAAAAATGTTTCTTGTTTAATAATGAAGTTTTTTTTAATCAGAGATATTGTAATCAAACACTGTATTTGGAAACCCAATTTTGGAAATTTTTGTTGGACCCCATGGGGGCAAGGAAACACTGTTACTAAAAAATTTTTAAAGATTTCCCTTGGGAATAATAATATAAAAAAAGATATTAAAAATCCCAAATTTAAAAAAATATTATGGAAACAATCTTAAAAAAGACCCCCCTTTTGGGGCTTTTGGGCCCCCCTGGGAAACAAGCTCAACTGTTACTTAAAATCTTTTGTAACAATTAAAGGGGCTAAAGGGAAAGAAATATTGTTTTAATATTTAGCAAAAACCCTTTTGAAAGAGAACCCAGCTTGGGGTTTGTTGGGTCAAAGGTTTATTTTTCCCCTAAAGAAAAAAAAATGCCCTTTCTGGGAAAAAAGGGCCCAAATTAAAAATGTTTAAAAAATTTATTTTAAAAACTGTTAAAAACAATTTTTTTTAAAATATCTAAATATAGCTTGCAATCTCATTGGCCCAAACAGTAGTCAACAGAAACTTTTTATAAAAATTCAATATTTCTGGGTTGTGGTATCATATTCACTGGCTGAATCGGATTTTCCCAGTCTAAAAATAGATTGAGGATCATACACCGTAGACTGTTTAATAACTCGTGTTGATTAAAAAATAATTGTTGCTTTTTGTTCTTTATGGCATATTTCACGATTAAAATATCGTTACTTTTTACTATTATACTTAAAGGCTACACCGCAATGATGAGTATAAACTTGAATAACTTTTGTATGCGCAGCGTTCTGGTAATCGTTGCACGCCTAACACGTGCGTCTTTTTTTCCAACGCTCCAACGAGGCAAAATTTGTACATGTATATATTGTTTTACTTTTTGTGATTTTTTTATTTCTTAGCCTATTCATATAATAAAACAATTATTGACTAGTGAGCCATTGAATATGATGTGATATTCACGGCAGAAAGTCATATTGACCTCGGCTATTGCCTCGGTCAATATGTCATCTGCCGGTGAATATCACATCATATTCAATGGCTCACTAGTCAATAATTGTATAATAAAATATGGGTTGAGTTCACATTATGCTTAAGACTATTGATAGATCCGTGACTTTTATTTGAATAACAATAGATTTTAAACCACATACATTGACATGTGCTCTTTTGTTAACAGATTATAAGGTAGTGATTAAATTGTTAAAATTTGTATAGAAATGATCAATCAGACATAAATAGGCAGAGTATGGTTAAAGCCAGGTCTGAGTATAAATCTTGTTTGAGAAATGCTAGATATAGATATGATAAATATGAAACTGAAAAGCTAGTCAATGCAAAATACACAAATGCAAAACTTTATTGGAAAATGTTAAAAAAATGTGCTGGTATTAATGACACAAATATTTCACTTGATATTTTTGAACAATATTTTACATCGGTTAATAATCCCGATGTCTATCATCGTTTTTTAGTCCAGATGAAGATATTTTGCATTTTATAAACAGATATGAAACAGATGAGTTCAATATTATGTTTAATAAATGAATTAAACATACCATTTTTCGACAGATAGTTTATTGCAAGCTATTAATCAATTAAGTCCAAATAAGGCCGGCGGTCGGCGGATTTATAATATCAATGAATTATTTATGCATGGTAAACAATATATTAGTCCCTATCTTGTTGAAAGTTATTTAACAGAATATTTGAAATAGGTTATTTTCCAGAAAATTGGTCAGAAGGATTTTGTTGTTCCATTACATAAAAAAGGTAGTATTAATGATGAAAACAATTACAGAGGTATAAAAACCCTTTTAAGTACATTAGGTAAACTTTTCACACGTTTGTTAAATAATCGGTTAAAAAAAACTGGGCAGAAAACTACGGTGTGTATATAGAGGCTCTTGAAAGCGGGTTTTAGGTCAAAAATTAGGCACGGTTGATATATTTTTGTTTTACATGGTCTTATTAATCATATTATTAATAGTGGTAAGCAATTATATTGTGCTTCTATAGATTTTTAGTAAAGCATTTGATTATGTTAATCGAGATAATCTATGGGCAAAATTGATACAACTTGGAATAAGAGGAAATATTTTAAAATATTATTAGATCGATGTACTCGAGTGTTAAATCAAGAGTTAAGTGTTTTAATGAGTTAAGTAATAGTTTTTTTGAATGTGTTTTAGGCGTTAGACAGGGTGAATGTCTTTCACCTTTCTATTTTCCATGTTTATAAATGATATAGAAGATATGTTTATTAAAAAGGATCTAGAAGGTATTGATGTTAATATGTTTAAAATGTTTTTGATACTGTATGCTGATGATATTGTTATATTTGCAATAATAGTTTTTAGAATTACAAAATGGTTTAGATATATTACTAGATTACTGTAAGAAATGGAAAATGATAGTTAATACTGCAAAACCAAAGTAAATGGTGTTTAGAAAAGACGGACGTTTACCCGCTGCGGCAAATGTCACTTTTTTTTATAATGGTAATATGGTTGAAATTGTTAGTAAATTTGTTTATCTTGGTATTGTTTTCACAACAGGTGGTTCTTTTTCTGAAGCACAAAATACAATTGCTGGGCAAGCACTAAAGGGTATTTTCAAAATGGATAAATATTTATATAAATTCACAGATATATCTGTAAGGCATAGATTGGATCTTTTCGATAAAATGATATTACCTATTTTAAATTATGGAAGTGAAGTATGGGGTTTTAGTCAATGCAAGGCCGTACAACGTTTACATATGCAATTTTGCAAAAGACTATTAGGAGTAAAGAAAAACACACAAAACGACTTTATATATGGTGAATTAGGAAGAATGCCTTTGCAAAATATGAGATATTATAACATTATAAAATTTTGGATAAAATTGTTGACTACAGATGAAAACAAATATATTAAGAAGGTGTATTTAATGTTGAAACAAGATATTATTGAAAACCCAAAACAGAATAAATTGGTGTTCATTATTGAAAGATTTATTATGTACTCTTGGTTTTTATGAAGTATGGTTATTTCAGACTGTTGGAGACTCTGAACTGTTTTTATATAATGTGAAACAAAGATTAAAGGATCAGTTTTTACAAAACTGGTCTGGTAGACTAAATAACTCAAGTAGAGCTTTGTTTTATAAATACATTTTAACCACAGATTTCAACCATATCTTGATTTTGGTAAACGTTAAAAAATTCCGTGTTTGTTTATCACGATTACGCGTATCATCACATAGACTTTTTATTGAAAGTGGCCGATGGACTAGACCTGTTAGCACTCCAGTAAATGAACGGAAATGTACTTTTTGCGATAAATTAGAAGACGAATATCATTTTGTTTTAGAATGTGTTTTATTATAATGATTTGAGAAGACAATTTGTACCAGTCTATTATTACAGACGACCAAATATGCAAAAATTTGTTGAATTAATTACTACAGAATGTAAGCGTGTCATAAGAAATTTAAGTACATATGTAGAAAAAAGCATTTACATTAAGAACAATCGAACTTTACAGAGATAACTATTCTTAAACTGATTTTTCAAGATGTAATGATGTGAATTTTGTTAGTATGACTCTTATATGCCTTTATTGTTTATCACTTAGCTTTTGTAAAATGTAATCTCATTATGTAAAATTATAGTAAATCCATATGTCAATCAACTTGCTAGTTTCGCTTTTGTGCAAGTTTTGACTGGAAATGGAATAAGAATTCGTATTTATTTTATGTCCGATTGACATTTTACATTTATGTTTTAAAATTTTTGAAATAAAAATCCATATTGGTCACCAACTTTCCACTTTCGTTTTCGAGCAAGTTGTGAATAGATATGGAATCATTTTTCTTACTACTACTTACTTTACTGCACTATGCTGTATATGCACATACAAGTGTATTGAATATTAAAAATGTTTATTCTGTCTATTATGTTTACAAAAAAAATGTTGGAGCATATCAATATTATTAAAAAACGGGTTGCATGTAGCAGTGCTTATACATATGCGAAAATATATGTGTATACATATGTGCAGATGGTATATATGCAAATTTATGAGCGTACTTATGTATATATATATATATGTATGTAATGTATGTATGTATGCATGTTTGAATATGTAATTATTATTATTAAATGTTAAATTGCTGTAGCCATAGATAGTATGTAAATGTTGGCCACATGGGTCTATGACCTTCTGGTGTTTTGAAAATAAAATCTTGAATCTTGTATCCACTAATCTGATAATAAGAATTAGATAGGTCAGGGATCTATGCCTTAATTTCCAAAACAGGATGCTGTTGAATGTTTGTTTGTTTGATTGTGCATTTATTGAAGTTCAGGCATGAACGGGCACCTGAGTAGAACCACCGACGTTCAGTAAGCTAGCTCGATAGCTTCCTCCTGTCGGGATTCGAAACCCACAGTGGTGAGAAGCAAGTGTTTAAAGTCAATCACCTTTACCACTCGGCCAAGGACGCCCCTGCTGGTGGATGTATGAATCACCTTTCGTGATAGTTCTGAAACTTGATAGGATTGATCTGTAGCTCATATGACGTACAGGGCCGGGCAAATCAATTGTCGGTATTGTCCAGGTTGACCCTCAGTCTGTACGGACAAATGAAAATTTTCAAGAATTGACTATGTAAATATCATACAGACAAGTTAATTAATGATTCATGAAAACAGACAAGTAAGTCTAAATCAGATTTTGCCGGCCCTGACGTAAATCCCAACCAACAGAATCTTTTAGAAAAAAAAACCTTGACTTTAAATGACCTTGATTTCAACGTCATATTGAATTTTGCTTAAATTGTTAAGTTTAAAACTTATTGCAAAAACTGGCATGTTGAAAAACTTCAAATTTGAGCTAAATGTGACCTTGACTGTCATGGTAAAGTTTTTAAATTTTGCTTTAATTGCAGTAACTTGTGGACAAATTTTATATCATTCTGTCACAGGATGAGAAAAATGTGCAGCCTGAACTGGACTCGAACAGGAGACCCTCAGAATACTGTTCCCTGGCTCTTCCGACTGAGCTATCTGGCTGCTTACACAATTTTCCCCTAAAAAGTGAACAGTTGTGAACCATGACGTAAAACACAATGACAAAACATGACTGTTATTAATAGTTGTTCTTGTTCATGATCTGATCTGTCTATCCATCAGAAGAAGATTGTTACAATGAAAAATTAATTAACAATTTTAACATGAGTTATTTGCATTAAATATATATCCAAAAAATGGTTGCTTTTGTCTATTATAATGATATTCGGGGATCTCTGAATTTATATAAGATTTATTATGGCCAAAAGTTGAGAGTTAAGGACCACAAAACAACATTGTTATCAGGGATATTGTTGTAGGTGGAGTTTACTGTAAGTTGTAAAATCAACGATTCTCTCCACACAGAGTTAAAAGAATTAACATATATTTACAGTTAACCCATTACTTCATGAGCATTTTGTGAAAAATGGCTGTTTTCATTGAAAAGTCTCCCGTTATAAGTTCAAATTGCTATAATACTATAAAAACTGATTCAACACTAATTAAACTTGGCACAAATGTTGACTGGACCATTGCCCTTGCAACAACATGCTCAGGCTTAAATTTTCTGTTACCATGGCAACGAGGGGACATCTCAAAATTGCCAAAAATCACAATTTTGCGTTGATTTTTTCCATCATAATTGACTTCAAAGTGCTGCAACTTCTCAATGGATTGAGATAGAGTCAAATGCTTTTCATCGTTGGTTACACGTTACCTTATGATCAATCTGGGGTCATTTATAGCCTCTCACAAGTCCAAAATTTTCTTGGCGATGAGGGGGACTCCGCCCCCCCCCCTTCAAACCCCCCAAACAGAAGGGGGCACATCCCCCTTCTGGCAACCCCCTGATGTATCTTTTGGTTGGGGGGCCGCGCCGAAAAACTAGTCACTTTTTTTAACAACATTTCTCAAACAAAAACAAGTGTTGGGAGCCTAAATAAGGCATTTTTTCACCATTTGAGACAACAAAAGGGGGGGGGGGACCCGTCCCTAGATTTGCCACAACTTGCCAGCTATTTCCACTGAAAAGGGTGGCATTAAGTGTAAAAAAGGTGGCATTAACTCAAAAGGGTGGAAATTGGTGAAAAATGAAACTTAGTTTATTTTGAAGGTGGAAAATGAGTGGCTATTAGTGGAAAAGTGAAACTCTAACTATTTTCTGGGTGGCAAAATAGTGGAAAAAAACTTAGAAAATTTTGTTGATAACTTTTAGTCGAAAAGGGAAACTCTTAACTATTTTCTGGGTTGTATAAAAATTGGTGGATAAAACTGAGAAATCTAATAATTGTGCATTGCAGGGTTTAAGATTTATTTAAGTCAAAGCTCCAAACTGAAATAAATCTGTTTATAGTTTGTACTCAACATCATTCCGTCGTGCTTTACCATCGTATTGTCACCACCGTACATTGTCGCGCACTGCCACCGTACTGTCACACATCACTACCGTGTTGTCGTACGGTCATCATAGTCTAGTACCAAACTCCTCGCAGCGGTTACTTCCCCTGATCAGTACAGTAACCACTGCCACCACAAGTAAATTCGGTCGAATATAGCCGGATATATTTTTTTCACTTTTAATTTTAAAATAGAATACTTTATATCATTTTAGTTTTCTTTCGTTAAATAGTTATGCTTAATGTACAAGAAAGTAAAAAATTATACGTTTAAAAATTATTTTGTAAACATAACGAAAATATTTTCACTGTGACACCGTATGCATAGTAACAACCAGTAAACAATGGCAGAATATAAACAGTTATTGAACGATTGCGCAAAAATATTTGATCCGGCACTTGTTTTAAAGTGATAACAAATTGTGTGTCTTGAACTTATTTTGTCTGGTAAGAATGTAATTATAAATCTGCCAGTTTGATATGGGATCCTTGGCATTCTGAAACTGGCCGCCATGTTTTTGTCACATGATACAACTATCATCACGTGATTTCAGTGGTGGCAGTGGTTAAAGTAGCAAAGCGTGACGTAACCGCTGTGAGGAGTTTGGTCTAGTACTGGTGTAACTCTTCAGGAACGATGGTTAGGAAACTACCCGCCTATATGACTTGAAATAATGTTGGGTAAAAGGCGTAAAATGAAACAAACAAACAAACGGTCATCATCTAACACCTAACACACCAGACATATTACATTTTTTATGC
>NW_026852291.1:0-33483 GCF_026571515.1 Ruditapes philippinarum | reverse complement strand
ATAAAGAATATTGCCACCTAATTAAAGCATTTACTTATAAATTTTCATTTATGTTTTTGTTAAAAAATTATTGATAAAGTTATTATGTAGAAGGGTTTTCATACCAGAACTATTTATGACCAACGTATGACTAAACCTGATTACCGCCGCAGTATGACGTCACGTAGTAGTGATTTTGAAAAAATTCAAGAATTTTTCAGAGAATTATTATCTTTACAAATTGCAGATATGAAGTTAAAGAATGAAAATATTTTCATACTGTAAATGTCTGTGATGACAGATGAGTCAGCTTAAAAAAATCAAGGTACTATTTTTTGACCTGATTACCGCGGCAGTAAGATTTGACGAATGGTATTAACATTGGGGAGGCATAGCCTCCCCAAAAACAATTTGATCTTGCAGTGTTTAGGCAGGGGACACGTAGGTATTTGTTTTAAATATTTATGGTTCATGTATTCATTGTAACGTTGCGTATTACAATGATGAAGATAATCTTTTCTATATATGAATTATAGAGAGAAGGAAACCAAACTAAATACAATCATTCTGCTGACATTAATTTTAAGTTGCAAATCATATATTATATGACATAAATGATTTGAGATTTTTTCTGATATTTAATCTCAAGTTGTTAACATAAGATACTTTTCAAAATTATATTCTATAAATATAAGGCATTATGATATTCGAGCTTACTTTTAAATGTCGAGCATGTACAAAATAAATCAAGCAGAGTCTTCAGGAATACTCTTTGTTTCAACTGATTTGTGTTTCATACCACCAGATTAATACAAGATAGAATATATAAAGATGCTTATTACAAGTTTAAGGACCATATCAAAACATGAAATAAATAAATAAGATAATTATTAGACACGTAAAAATTTTACTCTTCTCCCTTTCCGTGAAAATGACCAAGAGAACAGACCCATATACACATACTGCATTTTACATAATACGTTTTTATGTATTCTATTATTTGAAATGTGCTAATCGGAATATCCAGAACATTTAAGTACATTCTCTTATTCTTCAAGTATAATTCCGTTAGTTTATGTATATGAACTAATAGTACGTAGCGAGGCAGTTTTCATTTTTTTGTACACTCCTATATGCACTTCCACTTTGTATTCACAAAGTAACTTATAAACATACATTTTAGAGATAGCTTAGTTGTTGAGGAAAATGTGTGGCGTATATGGAATAATGCTAGTAAATTGTGAATACAGCTCATTACACTGCAATTGTTGGAATAATTTGACGTATATTTGTGAAGTCTGACAGAAATAGAAAATGGAGATAAAAGAGATGTATCCTCTTGATTAGACTTATTGTTTGGATATAAATGAATTTCAAGCAAAATAAATTCTACTTTCACTAATGGCCAAGTCTGAAACCAGACTCAGAACAGTGGTTATGTATATATTTGTGAGAATGTAGGATAAATTCAACATATAGAATGTGTATTCGAAACAAATGACTAAGGTTTTATTTATATATTGAAGGAAAACATTAATGTGACAACACGATATTAAAAGCTTAACCATACAAATTTTCCTGGCACAATATATTTATGTAATTATGAGACATTCACGAACAGCATTTTAATGAAATAGTAAAGAAGTTAATTTGAGAAGAATTCCAAACTGCAAAAATGAAGATGAATACTGTTATCGTTATATTTGATACTTGAAAGCTTTTGGATTTTAAACAATTATTTTATTTTACAAGCAACTAATAAGTATTTATGTAAGCTATATTTATATGACCAGTTATTGGTTAATCAACATTATAAAATAGTAATTTATTTGAAATATGTTACTCATTCAACTTAACTTTACATCAAAAACTCATCAAATGTTAATATAATATATTGCACATATTTGGCAATATTTAACCAAAACAAACGAGCCTTGATTTGTGTCTTAACTAAGAAAAACCTGATTTGTAAAAAAGTATTTCGCATGTAATAAAGTAATCAGCATACTTTACTCTCGACAAGCAATGCATGGTTAATTTCACTATTTGGTATAAGAATTGTATTTTTTCTTCCTTACATATTTTTCCTTCTAATTAAAATTTGAACTAAGGAGATTCCGCGGTACAAATTATGTACATTGTTCATACATACTTGAAGTAAATATGTTCCTGTTGATGTACTTGTTAATGACGTAATCAATCATTTTAACAACAGTTCATGTTCGTGGTAGATGCCTGTGCTTATATTGACTCCTCTGTATTGTTTATTCAGAGTGTTAATTTTGTTTGATTTTTATTGCATTACTTTTATTCTCAACGAGTACAAATAGATTCATACATTGCCAGCAAGTGAAATGACTTTACTTTTTCGCTAAAAAGGTTGGTAAATGATGCCAAAAAATGCTTTTAGTTCAAAGACACAAAAAAATGCGGATAATTTAAAGTGACAAACATCAGTTATGATGCTGCAGATACCAAAAAATGTGCAATGAGTTAATATATAAAAGACTACATGTATACGAGTTTTAAAACACAACGTAATGTATCGAAAGTTTTTGGTTATGACTTAAAAGATACGACAGAAATTTGCATTGATATCGGATACCAGACCATGTATTAAAACATATATCGACTTAAAAGTACAATTACACAGTATTTTGAGACACATGTTAATAAATATGTTATTAAATGTATTAGAACAAACAATTACATAACGCATCAGACCGAAAATTAAACAAACAAAATCACCGGGAGAAAAAATGGCAAGCGTGTATTAAACTTTATAAATGTTAACCTAGTATAGTGGATTAAATAATAATAATGTTGTAAACAGTGTATTTGTCAATAATACAGGATGTTTGTACATAACATTAAATTTTATATCGTTTCTCTGAAGACTTTTATATTAAATTAAACTGAAAATCTTACCTTTATGTGCGTTCGGAAAGTGTTTTTATTCAGACATTTCCATGATTATCGATCTGATAGAGAAGTTAATATACATCTGTTGCGCACAAAGAAGAGATAAATACAGTTCATTATCTTGAAATGGATGGAACACAATATAAAATGTTTAAGGTCAAAATAGAAGAAAATGGGTGTTACGTGCTGTTACGAAAAAATATTACCACTGATCATAAATTTGATTAAGTCTGTAAACAGGATGTGGATGAACAACAGACCTGAAATCGAATTCCACGGTATGGGACCAGACCACGTGTCAAAGCTTTATGCCAAATATCAAGAGACTGTTATAAGTAGTTGCTGAGAAACCTGTTACGAACATTTCCTACCAATAACCTTAAATGTCAAAAATTTAACTAAGTCAGTAAACAGGAAGTGGATGAGCAACTGACCTGAAATCGAATCCCACAGTATGGGACCTCGTGTCAATGCAGTAGGCCAAATATCAAGAGGCTGTGTAGTTGCGGAGAAACTGTTAAGAAAATGTTTTCCCGCCCGCCGCCCGACATAACTATAACCCGGATTTGCACCAGTACAACCCTGCCAAAATGGAGATAAATAAAAACATTGTCTAAATTTGAAGTATTGTTTGGGAACGAATGCTTCAGAGGATTCTAATTTCCGTATGACACGGCTGATCTGTTTTTTCCTTATACCAATGTTCATGTAGTCATGTTATGTATTTTTATTACTTCACTTCAGTGTTGTTATATTTTTCTGGTCCTTCGGGATCATTGATGCCAGCACTATAACGTGTTAAGAATCGAGTACCGCTCAAGCCGGTGCTAGTGAGCGTGAGAGATGTTGCACTTGTTCATTATCCCTCTTGTACAGACTCAATCAAACAGAGTCTGCAATTCTTATGAAAATTTGTTGTGATGAATGCTTCCGAGGGTTCACTTTGTTTCAAGATTTTTTACGAGAGTGTAATGGAGTTTTCAAATAATTCGGCGTTTTCGTTTTCAAAATGACTAATGTTTCTTGATGTTCCGTTATTGTTTGCTAAGTGGTCATGGTTACAATGGTATTATAATGGAGTAAATTATACGAGAACACCACCCTTTAGAAAAGGAAATAAAATACTGTTAACAGTGAACAAGTTAACAATGTTTACTTTAACAGAATCTTTTCAAATTTAACCAAAAATATGATAATCAGGATATGATAGTTGAATACAGATTTGAACCGTTTAAAACGGAGTGTAAAAATTAAATAATTAACTAGTGTATGAACATTAACCTTATCGATTGTGTGCTATTAAACAAACAAATCTAGGCCAGTCCTGTTCAAACGTTGTACAAAAATAAAATATCTAATTAAACTCAAGATGACTGCCACTTTAAAAGTTATAAAAACTCTACTTTGTACAGAAATTGCTTGCAAATTATCCAAAATATATCAGTGACGTTTGCTACTGACCATTCCAAACCGGTGCCATTACATATTGCTTCATGTACTATGCCAATGTAACATTTCAAGGTAAGTTATTTATCTGATGAGGTGGTCCTAATTTATCATTAGTATCAATATTTTTTTATCATTTTTCTTCCTCTAACTCACTCCTTCCCATTTTGTTTTCTTCGTTCAATTTCTGTTCGGCACGCTTTTTGGTGTCACCATACTGATCTTGATTTGTTAAAGATCCTGTAACACAGTATTTTATAGTTTTAAATCATAAATATGATGCTCAAATTAAGATTTATCAATATTGTTGGTTCCAAAATGCACTATTTATAAAGATATTACCGACTTAAACATTTAATGTAAATAAAAGGAGATAATTAGAAATTTATTTTCTGTAAAGTTTAAGTCAAATTTTACAATAAGAAATGAATGCATATATTTTAATGATAACGTATAATATGCACAAATATTTGCAGTACATATTTTACATATTATTCGATGTTTGAAAATTGTTTTATTTGCATAATTATGTACATCTATATAACTTCACTTTGTGTGGTAAACCACTTTGATCACAACACACAGGATCCTTAAAAGTGTTTGGTGTATTCATTCTATTCCGTGAACGTCAATATTTGTTGTTTTTCTTTGTAGCTCAAATGTGTCTTTCTTTGGAAAAACATTATTACAATGATACAAGTTTAAGAACACATGTAATCTCCATATGCTATGAACAAACACATTTCTTTTTATGTATGCTGACACATTCAGTTTCGCTACAACACTAAAGAATTGATTCGAAACAAGTCTACTACCCACCAAGTACAAATGCATATGTTGATTTATAAGTTAATTACGTCATCAATCACTGTAACTACCTCAGACGTCGTTGCAAATGAGGGCATCGTCTTACATCCTCCGTTCATTTAGTCAAAGAATTATGATAGATTGTTTTCCACTCAATTCCTATTCTTCTTGCTAATTTATTTTTATTGTATATGTCAAGCACAAGAAAACGTTTGCAACTAAATGACATTTGTTTGCTAAAATAAGATAAGACAATGACAACACGTAGTCGCACGGTCCTCTGCATGTATAGTTTTGTTTTCAGAAATATTTCAGGTCATTTACTTAAAGTTAATTATTTTTATCAGTCACACAAATTTTCAGCAGACACTGATATTTAGATTAAATATATTTTAAACAGTTTGATTTATACAAGAAAAATGTTAATCAAGACATAGATATAATTCTTATTATATTTACCTACGTAAGCTTTGCTTCCACGTCTGATATAATTCTGTGGAACGGCATATGTACTTTTTCAGTTTTATTAATTTAGTTGTGATATATTTGATGTGTATACGATAAGACGAAAATAAACTAATAGTAGTGAAATAAATGGAATATATAACGACATTGCCACACGCTATTTATGTTTAGTGTGTTATGAACAAACGATAATTTCTTTGAAAAGGTTCTTAAGAGGCTAATGGAAGGCGATTAGCGGACTTTGTATGAAAGAAAACAAATAACTACGAAAAATAATGTAACACTACACCCGACGCTATGAACCTATAAAACATGCGCACTAATACATATAATTTCCAGTTGAAGGAAATCTTTAATAGTATGCCTTATTAGTGAAGTAATTGTTTTCATTAAATCATGGGAAACAGACACACGCACAGAAGATGACGACAGACGTTCAACTGATATGAGAATTTATCATGCATCTGCTATGGAAACTGCCCGATAACGCTTGCCTTATAATTATTTTTGATATCAGGTTAGAAACCTGATGCCGCCCATTTTAACAGACTAGTTTCAATAGCTTATATTCTCATTTTTATCAGCCGCTGAATACTACAATCTTATTTCATATCCTGACAAGTCTCGAATCAAGATGTGATATTTATTATTTTTATTTCGTTTTCAATAACAAACAAATTAGATAGCGAATGGTTAAGCTCCAACTTAAGGAAAAGAGGTCATAAATTATTCTGCAAATTAAATCGTAATTCTAAATTTCAAGGGCGGAGGAATTTGTTATCAAGAATTATTTCTTTGAATAAAAATTCCCCTTTCTACAAGATTTGACAGATTTTATGTGTTACATGATTAATAGAAAAACATGCTACTGTCTTGATATCAAGCCTAGTCCCTTTCTAGCCCATATCAGCCTCGCCTAATAAAATATCAGAAGTCAGTAGCATGTTTTTCTCTATATAGATCAGTCAGTATAGGACCAGTTAAGGTAGAAGTAAAATTGCAACATTTAAATAACAAATCTACAATTTACAAAATGATGCCATGTGTATTTATACTTAAGTTTGCCGCAGCATTTTCTTACATCATTGGTATGAAATTTGCAATTCTAAAATAACATTGTTCGGGCTAGATATGCAAGAATACATGAACAAAATCAAAATGACTCCATAGTAATTTGCGCGTGACAGTAAAAGTTTTAACAACCGAGATTTTGTAAACAATACCCATTTTATAAGTTAAGATTCAACGTAAAATTCAAATTTATTTATTTTCTTATTTATCTGTTTATTTCTTTTTTCTTATCAATAAATTTTCGATCGAAAGATTTAAAGTTTATAATTCATTTATTTATTTTCTTACTATTGTTTTGTTATAAATGCTCAGTTATCAGTTTTGTCAACTACATGAAAAAAATACAATTCTAAAAATATGCAAAATAAATTGACTAAACAGCCGATGGAACCGAAATTATTTTTGTATATTAAAAATTGTTGGACATTATCCGTGCGTTTAGCATAGTATCGGAATGATTCGTAATTGGATAATTTTGTATATCGGTCGATGTACAAGTAAACCGCATTTTCAAATTTCAAGAAAACGAAATGTGCTCTTTGTAAAGAAAAATAATAATATGTGAGTAAATATTGTTTAATAATACACTTTTGTGGTTTTCAATTTTAAATTTATTAATGTCAGACAGGGAAAAGGAAACTATGACAGTTTTTGGGGTCCTTATGTATTAGTCACTATTATTACTTATAGTAACACTTTTAAGTTCGATTTTACATTTTTATGCACATTTAGTATGCAGCTTCATTAACAGGAGTCCAGAAATTGAATGAATACAAGAACAGCGACACATACTAACACTGCTTTTAAATAATAAATGACAACCGAGTTTAGATTGAAAAAATACGTAAATTTATTGGTAAAAAAGCAAGGATTTACACTTCAGTATGTAAAGATCTCTTTTGTATTATTCTTGTGGTTATTTGCTTTGTATTGGTTAGATTATTCAAATACAATCGCGTTGATGAATCCAGTCCCTTGACGTTACTGGTTCCGGGTTGTAATAATGACCAAATGATTTGTTAAATAATAACAAAACACGCCAAGGGAGTTGTTGCCTTATTTAAATTACATTTTACAAATTGTTTTCTTGTTTAGATAAACATCTGTAGTTCAACTAAAGTGAAGGGATATACAATAGATTTACAGCATGCTTTTCATGGGGGATACTACAAAATCGCGCTTAAAGTAAAGTATATTATACAACATAATGCCGCGAATGAATAATTTCAAAGTTCTTTAATTTTATTGTTTGAAAATTGGTTCTATTCTTCAGTTATGGTTTCCGTAATTTTGAGTAGAGCTGGATAAATAAGAGCAAGGATAACAATGCTTTTTATCGTTGTGAGCTTGTTATAAATTTTCTCATTAGTCAGAATCACAGGCTGTGCATGTGTATATCACATTTACAGTAGGATGAACGTTTCAGTTTACACGCAATACGCACGCTCTGAAACAAACGCACGCACGTTACACACTATACGAACGAACGTTATACGCACGCTTTACGAAACGAAATACTCAAACGCACGTTGCATGATATATCTACGCACGATATACAAAAACGCACGCACCATATACGCTGTTTTAGACAACCAAAACGTTCATCCTACTGTGTAACTGTCAACGCGCCGTTCACCTGTGAAAGAGGCCGCAATGTTAGTAAATGACTAAATAATTAAATGATGCTGCATATAAGCAAGCAGGGATCAGAAGAACGATCAATGAAAGTGGATGACAATCCTGGATACGAAAATAACAAAACTTGTGAAATTTTACGCTCTTTTGTAATTCTCGAATTTACAATATATGGTAATGTCAACAGGATTTTGTCTAAAATGTAGTTGTAAAAATGAACAGTACTCTGTATGAAAGTCATCATTGTGTAGACACGGAATCACTATATCATTTACTGCAATACATTACAATTCAATGTTTGTCGGTTATTGTGATTACAAGCACCTTTTACTTCCGGTCACTCTTTCATATATTGCAAGTTTGTACAATTCAACTTATATCATTGTTTTCCGTTTACAGGAAGGGTATCTTAGCAGAGTCATGGATTACGCCTGACACCTTTCCTTTGTACTCGATTTAAGAATCAATTTCAAACAAAACAAAACAAAAACTTTGCACGTTACTTGCAACATTCATTTTTAAGTAGATAAGGAATAGGCATACAAAGAACATAACAGTATACATAATATTCTTAGTAATGAGACGTAAAACAAATATATTCGTAAATAGTATTTGTTCGCCTGTATATGTTCTAGACAATCGAGTGTCACTAATCAGTATTTTATTCACATTTGAATAGCCTACTATAAGGCTTATACAAGCTTATTCAATTAAAAAATGAAATTCGATAGCATATTTATAGGATAAGTAAATTAAGTCACGCGATTCTCTTATGTCTAATAACACGGATCGTACTTCTTAAACAAGCATTTCTTGTAAAGTATTACTAGAAAGTGTATTTTAAAGTTCTAAATTGATCTTTATAGTTGTTTTATTTATGGTTATGTCAGCTAATAGGAGTCTATTTATTCGTATCCTTCGGTTTTCTCCGGGAATAAAATTTGAAAGCCTGTTTTAGATGCTAGGGGTGCGTTTCACTAAGTTAACGTACTTACGTTATCGTTACTCGAGTTTGAACATAACTGTTTGCGTAAGTAGAACTTACGTTTTATTTGCGTTAAACTTAACTTTCTTAGAAACGCATTTGCGTAGGTTTAAACGTAACGTTACGCTCACTAACTGCTGGCGTAAATTGCACGTTCTGTTTAGTGAAACGCAACTATCGTAAATTTATGTTTTGTGTGTGTCCGAGTTTACGTAAAAATATACGCTAAACTCGCCAGGTTTTTCCTCCTTTTTTACAAATTCTTACATGTTATAACATATCTTATTGAATCAATTGTATCTATTTTTTGTCATGAATTTTGAACAGATAATAGTGACAATAATTTTGTTATTCTACATATCGTTGAACCCCATGTTAAGCTTATTTCGTGACGGTATTTTTGATTTTTAAAACAAAGTTGTAAAGATTATTCAGTCGAATCTAAGCGTATCTATATCGCACTTGGTTTACATTAAACCTCAAATATTTCAAACATTCGCATTGATCTTCTTAATGCAAATGCATGCATTGACATTTTCCTATAAAGTCGAATTAAACTATTTAAATATGTGCTGCTCCCGTTTTTCTAATATCCAAAAAAAGATAATTCCCACCTATACACAAGTTGTAAGGTGTTATACCGGTATACTTCTAATATGTGTAAGGTAATAATTAAAAGGACATTGAAAAATTATTATTATATTGAAATAATCCATTTGAAATATGACAGAATATGCAAGAAAAATATCTAATATGTAATTGCAGTTCAGGTTGGAATATTCAATGATATCACATGACAGTCCAGTTATGTGATATTTAAGGTGATGATGGTTACGTGCAAGTTCAACAAGCATCACTAACTTGTAACACGTGGGGAATCACGTGACTTTTACGGTTACGCGTACAGACAATATGGCGGCCTAAAAACCTCGCTTCACATGTGTTTTTCAGGTAATTCTTTATTACATCCCTTTTACTTACATACGAGACCTGTCGCAGCCTACGCGTAATAAAGAATAGTTGCCGCCTATATCTTATTTTCCACCCCTGTGCTCATAGCTTTTACAAACACTAAAAAATTCAACAGAAATTTTCAATGTGAACAATTATATTTCGGGTAACATTCACGCAAAATTTGTATTTTTTATGAATTTGATTAAACTATGTCGAGTTAGCAAAGAGAAAATGTTCATAGAATTTCTTAATTTGAAAATGTAAATATTAGGCATGTTAAATGTTGACTGGTCATTTTCTATTCCAATACATAAGAGAAAAATGGTTTGGGTAACTCCCACGCGTACTTTTATTGTTGATAACTCCCACGCAATATTTTATGTGCAAGCAATATCTATGCAGGTTATAGCCTAGATATTGATTGAACAAAATCATGATTGATGCATTTAGCCTTAAACGTTCAAAGAATTTTGAATAATATTAAAAATACCGCCAAAAGGTCCTTGATAGAGTAAAGCCCCTATGGATAGCAGAATACATACTCACGTGAATATATTAAATGAAGTTTCGATATAGATGAATTATTCGCAGAAATTAAAATAAAAGTCTCAAATATAAGAAGGAGGTCGATTTCAGTTTAAGCACAATTACAGTTGTCATTTTTCATAGTTTGCAGAGCTCGGATATTGTTTGTGGATAATGTTTGAAAACATTTGTCTTAATGACCACATAAACTGGCTTCTCGGCACAGGACCTTGTAAATGTTGTGGCAAATCGAAACGTGACAGGTATGGCATTTTACTGTTATTCGTTATATTAAGATTTTAAAGACATTCAAGTCATTTTATCACTTAGTTTTTTATGTAACCAACTTTTTCAAATTAGTGTCTGTATTTAACATTATTATGTTGTTTTTTTAATCTAAAGCATAAAAGAAAACAACCTAAAGAATATTAGAATGGGTCTTTTATTTTATAAACTAGGTAATAAAATCTAGAGGACTTATGTTTGAATGTCATCTTAATATCAACAGTAAAACCCGTAACGTTTACGATTTGCTGGGCTATAAAATGTTCTACCACAACATGTGCCGTGTAGACTAGCTGTTCATGTGGTCAATATTTGAGACCTATCCGTGAATGAAATGTTTCCCACATTTATCACAAACAATATCCGAGATGGAACCTTCCATATCTGCAAAATATGAAAAATAATACCTGTAATTTTACTAATAAAACAGAAATACAAAACCTCCTTCTAATATTTTAGACTTTTGTATCAAAACGCGACCTAATTGAATGATCTGGGTTTGGTAGGCCTTACGCGAAGTTATTGATGTCCTTGGCAATTTATGATTTAACAAGCCATGCCTTTTTGAAATTTATTTATCATATTATTGTTACCTATAAGTTACCTATATAATTTACGCCCAAGACGATTCGTCAATTTAGCTGTATTAATTTTATATCTTAGTGATAGTAAAATTAAGTGTGAATTAGTTTGAAAAATACATTATATCCATTGCATTATCAAACAAATATTGATTAAACTGTTGATGAGTGTTAAATTTTAAGTTTAATTGCCGTGAATTTATAGGGAATAATAAGTCTATTTTGTATTCTAGATCCTGGTCCTGGCTGAAATTTAGAGTATTACAGCTGTAGCTTGTACATGTATACCATACATTTAACATGGAAAGGACTGCTCTTGGGAAAATGCTGACGTAACTGATGGGAGCAGTTTTTCTTACCAATCATAGGTCAGACTTAAATAGCTTCTTTTTAAAAAGTTTTTGTTGTTTTTTTGTACATAATTTACTGTCAATATGAAACTTCAGCTGTATCTTAATTTCTATGCTGTTTTATTATGTAAATCTTAGAAGATAAGCATTTTAAGATAAAACAAATCACTAAGTTGATTAATTATATTTATAATTTGAGATTGACCAAGTCAATTTTAACTAGTAACTTCTTATTTTATTTGCAGAAGCGGTAGAAGTATTCAAACACCATCATGAAACACTAAAGACATACCCAGAGAGCTCTAGTACTAGTGATAGATTGGAACAGATTGTAGCTTAATTGTTAAATTAAAGGGACTTCTAAATCGTTTAAATTTAAGCTACACTTGAACTGTAGTTTGATTTTTTTTTTGTTAAACTCTGTTACAGTACTTTGCTTTATATTTGAATTAAAGTATGTTGAAATGACATTGAAACTTCAACGTTGTGCAAACTTTCAAATTCGAACATAATTCCAACGTTATTTCAACGTTGAAATCTATGGAGGGCGTTTGTTGCCGAAATTCCAGACATGTAAATTGTTCCTTTTGAAAATGCGAACGTGTATGTCTAGCATTTTTGATTGTATTCGTGCACAGCAAATGATATGCCTCTTAATCCAATCTTTTAATTGAAGGCACCCGCTTTTAAATAACATGTTTACATCTAGATCTTAACAACTGACTAAACATGGAAAACAACAACAAATTTACAAGTTCGTATCTTCCATTGCATATAATACATAAGCAAGTTTGCACACTTATAGATATCTATCTGAACCTGAGGTATATAAAAGAAATGTAAAACTCGAATACAGAAAATAGAGTTTAAGAAAACGTGTTTCCAGTTGTAGAACTACAAGAGTACGTTTACACAGTAACATGTTTAAAATGACAAAAGTACATTCACAAAGTTAAACGATTTTAAATCATGCATGACGCCTCGCCCCTCTTTTAGTATTTATGAATTTCTGTTACGGAAATGTAAGGACATGTATAAAACCCGACGCCTCTCTCCTATTTCTCAATAAAGTGAAAGAAAACACGGCGTCCCTTGTAACTTTTTATATTAAAAAATTGGTCTCTAATGAAAGATTACTCCATAAGCTTTCTATGAATGCCTGAGAAATAAAGATGAATTAAATAGATGTATTAAAATTTTTGGGTCAAAATTTATTAATTTTCCTCTGAAAATCACACTCTCAAATTCGGTAATAAAAACACGGTTTTTTCAAACTTGTTGTTTATTAAAACCACACTCATATATTCGGCAAGAAAATCACGGCGATCCGTTTAGATTTATAAATTAATCAATTTCAAAATAGAAATGAATATAGAATGAAAGTTAAGACTTATGTTAAAAAAGTATTTATTCATACTGAAAATACCTTATTAAAGATTGCAAATATGTGTTACCGAATAAGTACTTTCTTGATTTCGGAAAGGAAATCTCGGTGGCCGCTTTAAAATCCTATTTTTTCAAATACTCGCATAGATTTTGTTTAAAATGAAATTTGTGCCAATACGTTTTTTTCAATGATGCCAATACACATATTTGCTGGTTTTTAGATTATGAATAAAATTACTCGCTTGAAGTTGGCCATTTTCCCCTGAAAATTTCCAAATCGCCGATGTTTCTCAGGAAAACACGAGGTTAAATAATAAGTTAGTGCATTTGTTATCTCAAATCATTTTGTATAAATCAATGGTAAAATTAGCAATTTTTAGGTGATTTAGCTAGTGATAAAACTTTTGTAACTAATGCAACAAAAAATATAATGCGGCGTGTTTTCCTTCAGTTTTATTTAGAAATGTGGGAGAGGCGCCGGCCGCAATAGAAATTCATAAATACTCAAAGAGGGGCGGGGCGTCATGCATGGCTCTTGAAGTTCTACGACTGGAAAAACGTTTGTTTTCTTAAACTCTATTTTCTGTATTCAAGTTTTACATTTCAATTGTATATTTTAGGTTCAGATAGATATCTATAAGTGTGCAAACTTGCATATGTATTTTATGCAATGGAGATACGAATTTGTAAATTTGTTGTTGTTTTCCATGTGCATTCAGTTGTTAAGATCTACACGTAAACTTGTTATTTAAAAGCGGATGCCTTCAATTAAAAGATTGGATTCAGAGACATATCAGTTGCTTTTCACGAATATAATCAAAAATGCTAGACATACACGTTCGCATTTTCAAAAGTAGTTTTCTAAAGGAACACATTACATGTCTGCAAATTTGGCAACGAACGCCCTCCATGTAAATCTGGCCATACTTCAACGTTGTTCAACGTTGATGTGCCTGCTGGGTTAATTCTATCAAGGACCTATTTGCGGTATTTTTAATATCATTCAAAATTCTATGAAAGTTTGATGCTAAATGCATCAATCATGATTTTTTTCTATCAATATCTAGGCTATAACCTGCATAGATATTGCCTGCACATAAAATATTGCGTGGGAGCTATCAACAATAAAAGTAAGCGTGGGAGTTACCCAAATCATTTTTCTCTCGTGTAATGGAATAGAAAATGACCAGTCAACATTTAACATACCTAATATTTACATTTTCAAATAAAGAAATTCTATGAACATTTTCTCTTTGCTAGCTCGACGTAGTTTAATCAAATTAAAAAAAAATACAAATTTTGCGTGAATGTTACCCGAAAAATAATTGTATACATTGAAAATTTCTGTTGAATTTTTGAGTGTTTGTAAAAGCTATGAGCACAGGGGTGGAAAATAAGATATAGGCGGCAACTATTCTTTATTCCGCGTAGGCTGCAACAGGTCTCGTATGTAAGTAAAAGGGATATGATAAAGAATTACCTGAAAAACACATGTGAAGCGAGGTTTTTAGGCCGCCATATTGTCTGTACGCGTAACCGTAAAAGTCACGTGAATCCCTACTGTGTATAAACACATGCGAATATTGCAAACAATAACACCCGATTAAAATTCATTTACACGATGAAATGTTTGAGTTATTTTGCCTTGATTGCCTTCCAATGTTGATTCGCCAAAATGTTCTCCTAATTTTTTTTAATGATAGTTTATAGCTCATTTTTCTTAACTAAATAGAAGCAATACGCTGTTAATAATGGGGAAAACTGATTAGAAATAAAATCCTATGTCCATAGACATATGATAACAATAACTGTCTTCTGATTGAATTTTAAACATGGTTGTCTCTTTATACTCTTGTAATTTTGTTGTGATTACGAGGGATCACTTTGTTTCCAAATTTTTATAGTTAGAAGTTGTTTCCCCTTTTTCACAACGCCACAAAACATTTCCGTTTGTTGAACAATAACTTTACTATGCACATTTTAGAAAAAAAATATGAGATCGCTAAACGCATGTTATAAATATGTATCTTTTAAATACATATGTCAGGTCGACAGACGAGCATTTCTAGGAAAAAATGTTTAGATACCGATTCACCAGAATCAACATACATGTATTGTAACACATGTCCGTAATTTATCGAGTGAACAAGGACACAACTTTTAAATCTCTTTCTTATTTGTTTATAGTCTGTATATTTAGATAAAGAAACAGAAGATTGTCTTTTCATTAATTTAAGGCAGTTGTAAACTAGATCAGCTATTTTAATTTGCCTACACACAGGACAGTTTTACGTTTATTAAACTTACAATATATATTATATTATAAAAATGATATGATAGTTTAAAGAAGTTTAACACTTAAAAATTTCAAATGTTTCAGGTGGGTTCTTTTTTTTTACATTTCATTGACATTAATAAACAAATTCACCGTCCATAGCATTGAAATCAAGGAATTTAAGATTTAAAGTGAAATGAGTAAAATTAGAATTTAGAAACATCAGCAGTGTGTTCATGGCGTAATCAGAACCTTCAATTACACTTCCTTGCCTTCATGAAAACGGCGTAGGGTTCCCCAAGTAAAAAAAAGCGTGTGCCCTAAACGAGAAAACAATGGGCGGAACTAAATAAAATGGAATTTTGAAAGGGGATCAGAGGTTATGAAGCCTGCGTATCACAGATAAGACGTCAAAAGACAAATTTAAAAAGCAGGCAACATATCCTAAGGGTGATTCAACATTATTCAAGTAGGAATATTGGAACCACCCATATAGAAAATGCCGAAAAGTTGAAACTAAAAAACAATGATATGATGTTTAAACTGGTTTAAACTTAATAAACATTTTCAATCGTTTCTTTTAGGTCGTTAACTCGTTTTTTTTTACATTTTTCATTAATCAAATAAACAAATGTCAACATACATAAATTGAATTCTGAACGGATTTAATTGATATCAGTTTTGACAGTGATTATAATGAAGTAATCTAGTGACTATTATGAAACCTTTTCCAATCAGCATAGTGATTTTCTTGGTCTTAACAAAAAAAGCTATCAATTATCACTGTAACATTTTGCCTCATGATGATCTAATATAATGAAAAAAAAAACAGCATGATTTCTTTGAACCTGAATTACGTCGATCAGGTGTTTCGGTGAGCGTTAAGTAATTCCGGTCTCTGTGAATTTCCTATTTATTGTAAACAGTTTGCATGCTGCCTTGCTAATACAGCAATCTAACTCGTAATGATCTTGCATTGTAAACAAACGTTTGTTGAAACGTAATTATTTATCTGAATGAAATTGTAAAGGTACGTTTTCTAAATATTGAAATTGTTTCATATATATTTAATAGAATTGAAAAGTGTAGAATGCTGCTATAATTGTACTTTCTTTTCAAACCAACATGACCTTGTGTAGATTTTTTTCAGCCTATGTGAGTAAAATAGGAAAATATCGGAGAAAAAATGAATATATCTAACACACTATATTAGTAATATTTGATTAAGATTACATTGTTTAAACGCAAGCTACACAACACATACAATTCTATCAAAAAATACTAATTGCTAAATGTTTGCCAGTTATTATTATAGCATTTGTTTTGGTGACCAAGAGGTGTTTTGATTAAAAGTGTTCATAATCAATATTTATGTTTTTGCTTACGAAAACGTGAAATAATGACGCATCATTATTTTTTTTATTATGAAATTATTGTTCTATTACCTTAAAATGGTCATGTAAAACATTTCATCAAAGTAATAGCAATGACAAGGACATCAAGTAACTGTAACATAATGGTTTTCTTGATTTCTTTTCAAACTATTGAGTGTATATACTGTAGTATTATTCACATTCGAAAACACCACCAAACCACCAAATCTAATTTGCCTAACCGAACAATGAAAATTTATCCGTTATTTCTCGTACAAATAAATGAAGCCACGCGATGTTTCTGCTTGTATAATTTTGTTAACTTGTCTTACAAAACAGATTTTTGATTTTGGTTTAGAAATGTACTGCTTTCTATAATGATATGTTTGCTTTATTGACAAAAAAAAAACTATCACAAACTAGATGTCTTTCTGTGTATTTAAGTACCACATTTATAAAGTTTTGGTGTCTATGCATCTCTTAGCTCCAGCATTTGAGTAGGTTTTGACCCCCTGGTGTTGCTTTAAGTATGTAACACCCGAGGTAAGCCAAAATTATATTTCCTGTTCCGGTGCATTATGACATAAACTATGTTGGTCCCCCCCGTAAAAACCAAAAAAAAATTTAAAATTTTAAAAAATTTTAAGCCAAACAGTGCCTTTTTTAAATTTTTCATCTTTTTTGGGTTTAAACCGTTTTTAAAGAGGGAAATTTAAATTAAAATAACTAAAAGAAATGTGAAATTTTAAAAAACAAAAAATTGGGGGGAATAAAAATTTTTTTTCATAATGAATAATAATGGTAATTAAGACCGACATTAGGACCTTTTGCATGTGAATCTCTTCAAGTGTTGTAAAATCATAACGGATTAAGATAAAGATATATCACAGTGCGTTGTAGTGAACATTCAATTCCCAGACGAAAACGCTTAGTATATAAACAAATTATATTAGAGATTAGAGTCGATAGTCACTTTTTAACACGCCTTGTAAATTGATAAACAAATTGTTTAAATGGAATTTAATCAAACAAATAGGGCAGTGGCAATGCCATGGTAAATATCAATATGGTTCATTTGTGAAAGTATACGAAGCAATGTTCAATTGGACTTTCAATACGAAAAACGGCAATAAAAGGGCCGAGTTATTTGAAAGAAAATAGTACTCAGATGAGCAAAACAATAATAGTGTAAGACTAAGCCAATATCTTTTTTTGATTCTATAAATCTTGTAATAAACTAGATAAATAAGATAAGTATATTTTTTGTAACTTAAAAATCCACGCCTTCCGGGAACCACTCTTTACTTTAACCATCGTATCCTGAAGCCGTGCAGTTTTGGAAGGCTCGTTGCATAAATTGTACTGCTCGTATATAAAATTATGCAACAAGTATTGTTAACTACTCGTTGGCTTAATTCTACAAATCCTCATGTCATTTTGTGTCATTGTTAGAAAATCGCATTTGAAAGTTTAGACTGCAATAACGTTTTAATGAATAAACGTATAAAGATAAAATTTTCTGAGAATTTAAGAATCTGTATGATATAAACATATACCAACATTTATTACTGCGCATACAATGGTAAAGCTAAAATCTCAAATAATTTATTTCAATTTTTCATGATAAATAAGAAAACACATACATATTCTAAATTCTAATACCCCATTCATGAGATTCTGGGTTGTTAGCAAAACATTCAGGTCATTTCTACACCAATAAAGCGACATACTAAGTTCTAAGAGAAACATTCGAAGCAAAATTGACTAAGTGTAATAATATTCGCCTAGACAAATAGCAACAATTCAAGTAAAAATATCATTAACTTCTGATACTGTGTAAAATATTACACGTCTGTTTGAAATATCAACAAAGTCAATGCTACCATCAAATGATATTTACATCAATATTTCAAAAGTATGCACTTGCTATGTTACATGTTTATCAACCTTGGGTATCCGACGATGCGTTTCTGTCACATCACATACCTATGTTGCTATAATATTTCAATTTTTGATTTAGTGTGTACATCAAGTAGATGCTTTTCGTGCTTTAGAAAACAGCTTTGAATCTGAAACAATTTGTCCTGATAGCATCGAGATGTAAACATAGTGGTATTTTGTCTTCCATTCAAGAATATCTAACAACTATAACTTAATGGATGATCAAAATGCAAATGGAAAAAAATGGGTTCAGCTATATAGCCAATGTGTATCCTTTCAAAAAGTGTAAAAACTTGAAAATAAGAACATTTAAAGAAACAAAAAAATAGTACTCGTCGAGGCCATCCGAATAAATGTAGTCATTACATATTTATATATTCAAGACATTTACTATATAATTCAAAATGATGCTAGTGCTTTAAAAACTTGATAATCAATATATGTTTATTACAGTCAGGTAATATACTACAATTATCTTTAAATAAATCACTAAAGGTTTTTGAAATATTTGGTTGTGATAAAGTAGGCAGCAATAACAGATGTGTCATGTACCACGTGGTACAAAATCAGAATTTTTAATTGGATAATAAGTTATTGGAGTCTAGAATTATAGTTTGATGTAAATAAGCGAGTTACGGGTTTGTTGAATTGGAAATAAACATATTTATGCTAGTTCTACAACTACATGAGTATGTTCACTGTGAAGAGCTTACTGAGACGATAAAATGATATAAAAATCTCAATTTTGCCAGAAATCTAGTTACGGGTTTGTAGAATTAAGCCGACGTACTAGTTAAGCCGTTATTTCCCCCGTTATACAAGCTGAACTGTTTACTTCTGAAGTCAAATTCATACCAAATACATTATTGAAAATATTCCCTTCCCAGTTCGTATTTATATTCGTATTCTTATGTTTCATTATACTTCCATTAATACAAATATTTATTCACAGTTCAAAAGCGGGAAAATGTTCATAATGGCACAGGAACATGTACATGCAATTCGTCATATTTATGATATTGCCAGACGAACAGATTAAGTAATGATTATAAAAGGAACGTCTTCCAAAACAAGACTTTTCATAATATCAATGTGGCAGCCACCAATCCGAAAGTTAATGTCAATATCAGGTCATTATCTATACAAATATGATACAAATGCATTTAAATCGATCAGCCAGAAGTAAGGTAATAAGCAATTGTATCATGATCGGTCGAATAATAAATAATATTACAAAATACCTACAATGTTTCGGAAAGTGTCTAAAACATGTAATTCATGCACATGTAATAAAACAAAAATGCACATTATTGGCAATAAAAAAATCGACATGTACACTAATATGGTTTTAGGATATATATGTAGTTGTGCTGGGAATAAACAGGTTAACGTAAGGAAATTTGAAAATTTGTAGCAAAATAAATTAATACTTTTTAGATTCATTCACAAATTGTTTGGACATTGGACATGATAAATGAAAACTGCAGTTTTTACTGTAAAAAGCAAGTTTTTATACTTTCAAATTATGTATAAATCAATTTTTAATGTGTTTTATCAATTCTAAAATCTCCACTTTTTTAACTTTAATAACCAAAATGTCGTTTTAATAAAAAAAACATAAGTTCCTTAAATCAGGTAAAATGACATTTTACCTAGGAATGTTCTCACATTAAAATATTTAAAACTACTATGACTTAATATCATCAATGAAGAACATTTTCATAGCCTTAGTATTTATGAAACTCAAACAAACGGTTAATACATTTTTGTTTTGATAGGTATTGTCAAAAAAATGTATAGAAAAAATAAAGATCAGTAAAAATTATCAACAATCATATGTAAGACAACAAGATTGTAATTTCCCATCACAGAATATGCAAAATGTAAAATGTCATGCAACATACGGAATTGTTGCGATTCTTTAAGCAATTATCTTAGTTAATACTGATATACAACATGTTTGAAAATTATCCCAGACAATAGAGTGTCTATAATCATAATTTTATTCACATTTGATCAGCCCACAGTAACGCTGATACCAGCTTATCGAATTGTTATATTTGATCCGATAGCTTATAGCACGGATAAATAAACAAAGTCACGCTATTCTTCAATGAATCAATACTAAAAATACTTTTTTTTGTTTCCGTATAGTAAGTACTATGACGACAAAACTTTCTAATTGAAGAGGCAAAATGTCACAGTATAAACATAACGCATACGTACATATATACGTTTTTATTAAGTGACAGATTCAGTTCAACAATGTAATTAAAAGCATGTTCTATTGCAAAACTTCAGTCAATTGAATTGTTGCATTATAATCTTACGTATTGTAAGCAAATGATAAAATATAAGAAAAAAAATGTATAAACATAAGTAAAGCGTTATACCTTTAATGTTTACCAAAATGAATTAAAGTGTTCAATCGGTAATCTGAAAGTAAACACAATGATATTTCATCAAAGTGCTTGAGGTTATTCAAATTCAAACAAGTTGTAAGTGTTAGTCATGACGATCTATAATATTTGCTGACATGCAATCAAACAGTCCGGGGCGGGCGTGTGCAAGTGGTTGAGACAAATACCTTCAAACCACTGACCGCTCACCGCTGTGGGTTCGAATCCTGCCAGGGACTTTGGATGCAGCCTTGATATCAGGCTTTCCAGGTAGCTTATGGAATTTCGGGGGCTCTACTCAGGTGCTGTCTGTGCTTTAAATAAAGCACGGAAGGGCATCTGAGGCTTTTCTCCACCAGTAAGCCTTAAAAATCACCATATGACCTCTTCTTTGTTACTGCCACATAATATCAATCCTCCAGAAATAAGTACGCTTTATTGCAATACATAGAACCAGAATCGCATTAAGGCATTGAACGACTCGAATTTGTTTATCCTTTAACACGCTGATACACTTTGTTCGGAAAAAAGATTTAATACATTTGTTTTTGTTTATTTTTGTCTAATATTTCAATCGCTTGCGTGTTCTGTATTTAACTGCTAGTTAAAGATTAAATTTAATTTAAACCACGTTTAAATTAGAAACAAATAACAAAAACATTGCAAAGTCCAAGTGAAGAATTATTTCAATGACTACAGTTTATCATTTAAATATCTATTCAGCTATGCCAATTGAACACATTTGAATATTCATTAACAAGGAATCAAACACGAAAATTCTAAATGCCTTTATAATAGTTCCATTATCAATACTGTTATCAACCTAACTATCTACATATCAAATCCACAAATAGAAGACTTCTTATTGGTAAATGTAAGAAAAATTTTGCAATAGCCATATTGCACAAATAGATTTGCGGTTGTCGATATGTGGATTTAAAAGTTTTTTACTCAGCTTCAATATGTTAAAAAATCTATTATTTATACCATATATACCATATGAATAGCTAAACATACGCAAAACTAAAAAAGCTATTCATCACATCCCCGTGTCGATCTCCGTGAAAACCGGATTGCATGACTGTGCTATTGACTTGAGGTCATTTGCGTTATGCACGCATAGTGTAAAGACGCGCTAAATGTTAGCGTTACACTGTAGGAGCGTCATTAAAAAATGATTCTTTTTTAGTTTGAACAGTCTTTATTTTGCATATTTGGTGAAAAGAATATTATATTCGTGTACGTTAAATACTGAATATATTGAACTCGTTCATTAAAATTATATTATGCTAACCCGAGGCTCGCATAATATACTCGTAACTTTATTCAACTCGTTCAATAAATCCGTTATTAACGTACACTCATTCAATATTTTCTATATCTCTAGTATTTGTAAAAAAATATTTTTTATTAGAATTTTGAAAAAGAATATTTCCAAACTACTTGTATGAAAATAAATTATCTATTGCATTAAAAGCGAATGAGACATTTCAGAATATCACTGCTTAAAGGTTTGATTAGACTTAAAATAAGAGCACATTTTTTTTCCAGACAATTTATGCTGTTTACGTATAGTATGTATGTGTGTTAAATAACAGTGACTTTCTTAATTGCAACTCTTTCGAAATTCAACCATAGAATTATACAAAAGAATTTTACCATTTGTATAAAAGTGCTTTTTTTATTATATATAGCTTTCAACCCTTTGAATTAAAATATTAATATATTTGATAATTCGTTTTAATATATCGCAACACTTCAGTCACGTTTTTGATGTCTTCATACTTTTGCTGTAGCCCATTGACTATTTCGCGATACAAGCGTTTGATTTACATTTATGTAAGTTTGATTTGAGAGTTATATCCATATTTTAGTTTTGTATCATAGCTATACTAATCTTTTATACAGCACATATTGGATATGGGAATTTCGATATGTGTTTACCACATGCTAGTATTGTTATTGTTACATATATTGTATCGTCTTTTCGATGTCAATAATTACATGAATACAATAATCAGATAAAGTGATGATTGATTAATGGAAAGTCTTATATGACTATATAACTTAATGTAAACGTTTCCTACTTTGGTATGTTTGCAAATCAGATGTCATTTTATTACTTTAGAGATTTACACATCCGCAAATGCGTTATTCATTCCGGTTATCAATTTATAAGATTGTTTTAGAAATTAATTTTGAAAGTAAATGCCTTATCTTATTTCAATTTGAATAAATCAATGTTCAGTTATTGTCTTCAAATGATACAGTAGCAGCAATATCATTTTAATATAACTTATTTAAAAATGATATAAATATCACACAAGTCCTTCACTTAACGATTTTAAACTTAAATTAACACCCACTACATTTGCATATTTTTTTCAATATTTCATTTTTAACACGATGAGATTGTGTTCGTGTACGGTGATACAATTTAATAAAATATTAAGTGGAAACGGTGTTGAAGAATTGGATACTAAAATTATGATAGTACACAGCTTATTATAATAATTCTCAGGTATAAATAAACCTAATTGAGGCTATAATTATGACATTCATTTTGAGGATGGCCTTATGATAAAGGTGTCTGTTATTTAATCTTGGGATTTATGAACCTATTTTGATCAAACTTTTACATAAACGACACCAATACTCAACAATTCTCGGAAGCATATACGATAATATTCATATAAATTTAATAAATATCCCCTTATACTTAGGCTGATTCTTTTTACCTAATAGGTTATAAGGGTCAATTATTTTCATATAATCTATTGTTTTATCCATTGCTATTAAAAACTAAACACTAAGTATTCGAGTAAAACACATTTTGTATTGATAAAATTGATACGACATTGTATATAAAAAACGAGAAAAAAACATCCCAAAGAAAGCCCAACACGGCAAAATTGAAAATGTTGCAGGCTCGGTTTGATTGAGCCTGTTCATGGACAGTACTATCAAGTGCAAACTACTGTCCACGCCTCCTAGCACCGACTTGAGCATATTTCAACATTTAACATGAACTGGTACAATTTTGAATTTAAAACTTGTAATAATAATGACATTTCTTTAAGCATTTTGAAAGTACTTGAAACATTTATTTCTCTTTAATCTGCCAAGTATTGCCTGTAAGTCAAATGTCACATATAAATGTTGAATATCAAGAGCAAATATCATTTATCACGTCTTGTCTACACTGTTTTTATGCCTTCTTTTTAACGTGAAATGATTAATTATCTGCATGAAAGATATTACCTACGGCGAAGAATATAATCTTATTAATCTGATAAATCTGATGTTTCTTTTTTACCAAGATCGCATTTGTATTTTGTGATGTTGTTTTATCCGGGTCTTAATAACAACAGTCAATCAAATAGAGAGTTACAGATAAACGTCTTTATTGCCTTTACAAAATAGACATTCACACGTGCAAGATGTTAATGAAATAATTAACTGACAATTACGTTGGACGTGGTAACAGTGAGAATATCTAACCGTATACCTTTGTAGTCAAACTGATCCAGTCTTTAATTGCGCTGACACTACAGTTATTTATTCAAACATTTCAAAAGAAGAAAATGAATATTACTAATAATTATGAAAGCACACGGACAATGTAAGTTGTATTTTATTTTTGGTAACATTTTTCTGGTGTTAAATATTCTAAGTAAGTGATTATCTAGTAGGCTTCAAGTTTTTCTTTATCACTTCGGCTTGACTTGAACATCTACTTAAGATATGATAATCACTTGAAAATCCTGCAAATTATTATACATAACGAAATTATTGTCTTACTTCACCTATCTAGCATCACAACAGAAGATCTAAAGACTTTAAGAGACCAAATCTTACATAAGTATCAGTTTTCATTTTTATATGCATGCTATAAAAATTATTATTATCACCATATATTTCAATCTTTGTATAATTTCAATACATAACGATTCCTTTTTAAATACAATATCGATGATTATTCCATTGTTTTAAACATCAAAATAAAACACGAAATATCCATTGTTCCTAATGAAAATGCAATTTTTTTCAATTGCAAACCCTGTTTTTATATCATTGCATGTAGTTTGTATTATATTAATATATGAAGAAATCGAATCAGAATATCTATATTGAATGTCGGGTTTAGATACATGTTCAATTATTACTAAGATACTATGCCAAGTCTTTAAATATATAAAAAGTTATAAAGCAAGCTAGTATGCCTACTAAAGTGGTCATCATGCCATGTTTATGGAAAAGTATTGCATGACAAGGCTGTGCTATATACACCTGTTGTTTATTAAATTAAAACACATAAAATTCTATACATACCATTAATTTTATATATACTATTTTGTGCATACCGGTTAACAATTTTATCACATACTAGTATTTGCGAATGACCATTACTTGTCTCAATAGATTAAACTAACATTAGAATGCTAGACCTAGCTACTGTTTGTAAATGCTATTTCAATACAAATCAGAATATTCGAAGTATTGACTCAGTAAAAATTAGCATTCAACAGATTAAATCACATAATTTTCTCTAACAAGAGTACTTAATGATTAATGATAAGCACTATACAATCCGCATATTGTACAAATAGATGCGTGTTTGCTAATGTATCAGACTACATACCATTAGCAGTGTCTATAATTAAATATCAATGTCTCGTTTCTGTTGATTGTTGTTACAATATGAGTATAAAAATTTCAGTTAGGAAGTTACAATCACGAAACTCCTTTCCATATCAAGCCACAAAACGTGAAATAACATTCAACTTTACATTCAAGCGATTATAAATATTCATGAAATGAGACAAGCTATTTTATTCAACAATCAAACCGAGCAATAAAAAATCATGACGCTGTACAATTATATTTTAGTCATTGTTTAATGCATAAGTTAATTACAAACAAACGCATTTAAAAAGTATTTACATTCAATTAAGAATCTACATTGATACTAGTATTTGCTTTGTTTGTTAGTAACTCCCGTGAGTGTATAAAAAAGAATAATAATTATTGATTTACTAGACGAATTTCAATAAAATACGTTCAAAACTAATAATGACAATATTGAATTGAAACAGGGTCATCGTCAAATTCCAATTCTGCGTTATGTGAATGTCGCCATGCTTTGTTTGATCCTTATTTTCTTTTTACCATATCTGATAACTGTTTATTGCATATTGACAGACTAATACTATTTTCACTTCGAAAATGTCATGAAATTTACATTGAATTAAATTTTATCACTTATGCACTTAAATATATATTTATGGAGGGAAACATACTGTATCAACAGTCCAAGTATCATATGTAACACTGTTTACCATAACATTGAACAAGACAGGCATAACAAGCAGGCATTTTATCTAATAAAGGTTAGTTATGAGGTGTAAGACACCTTTTACTGTTCGTATTCTGCCTATCACATGCTCTGTTTATAAAAATAAATACAAAATATATATTTCAATAAATGTTAGGATATATCAGAGAAGCAGACCCCTCATTTGTATTTAAATCTATTTTAATATTATGGATAATTAACATAACTTTGAAACACTTACATTGAAATTTCACTGACATGATATTACTCGTTCATATAAGCGGTAGAAATCTGTCCGCTATATTTTCAAGGCTTAAGTGTTAGCAAATGTCAACTTTTATCTTACATGGATGGTAAGCAGAGAAAAATATGCTGTCTAGGAATTCTAACGTTAACATACCTCTAATAATGATATTACATATTTGTCATTGTGATTGTTAATATATTTATCTGATATTGCATTAGCTTTAGAAAAATTCATTACATCAATTATCGCCATACTGATTATCTTACTGATTGGGGATCAGACAATCATTTAGTTCTTTAAATCTCAAAAATGTGTAATAAAGAAAACAATTACCATCTTTTTGTGATTGTTGTATGTGGATTCTTATGGCATATACTATTTAGATTATTAGACGGCGCGATACATTGATACGAGTGAAGAGAGTTTTGTGATGTTATTTCAAAATTGCATAACATTGCACTGACTTCATTCACATCAATTATTGCATGTTTTCTTCTCCGTTAATGTATACCTGGGTGCGCAGATTTTATTTAAAAAAAGAGAGTGTTGTCCTTGTGATTATATAAAACGTTGATTAATGTAGACGACTTTTTGTTTTCATGATATTGCATTGTTGTAATATCTTACAAACTAAATTAAAATTTCTGATAAATATATTAAGAAAGAAGCTTAACCAATTTATTGGTTATATTTTTTTCTTGTAAAGTTTCAGTTGCACTAAAATTGTCCTCTGGATAGAAACAAACCATTTTTATTAAGAGAAAATGACATTAGATATTCGGCGTAAAAATTAGAACCATTATTTTACATGGTTTACAATGGTACTGTTTCGCGCATATTCAATATGCATTTAAGAACCCGGGAATCATCCACAATTGATTCACCAAAAAAACCGATCCCGTAGGAGACATCAATGATTTGAAATAGAAAATATGTTTAGATTTAAGATTTATTTTTATGTTTCAAACGACAAAGCTTAAAAGACTGGCTATATGTTATAAAACTAACATAATAGCAGAGCACTTATCTTTACATAGATATACTTTTGATGCAAAGCATCTATCTTGATGCATGATATGTCAGAAACAATTTCCCGGATTTAGTTTAGCATATTTTCATTTTAGAGGGAGCAAACAGTAGCATCATGTCTTAAGTTAAATTATGTTTATATAGTACTCCTTTCATATGTATATAATTTAACTCTAGAGAAGCAATGCAAATTTAAACAAAAGATAATGTTTGCAAAATTGTTATTGCTTACTGCACAGAATATATTTTCAAACGATTTATCCTATGCACAATGATTGTGTTTGTATTTGTAAAATTTGTTTCATGCCAGTCTGTTATGAATGTTTTATATTATTTTGTATTCATACAGGAGATAACATTAATGTAGCTGTAAGTTCAATACTATTTTAAAATAAACATTTGTCTTTCAAATATATGCAAGTTAAATTAATTATTACACAAAATGGGGCTTAGTAATATATTTTGGAAGATTCGTTTTTTCAAAAGGCTTGAGTTGCTGTTTTCAGACGTCAGTTCGATTTTTATTTCGTCAACATCGTTTATCTTCAACGTTATATGGAAAAATCACAAGAAATTACCTGTGCAATATTGAAAATTACATTCGTCACTACGACGTAAAATATATGAATTTACGTGATGAACTCTCTGTGTTTATACTTTTATATTTAATTTCCCAATATAACTTATTACTGGATCCAATCGTTTTCCTTTCTTTTCCAACAAAACAATTTAAACCATTATTGTACTCCGCCTTGCTGTGTTTAGCAACCAACAAACAAACAAGTGACATTTTTCATAAAAATGTAAAAATGTAAAGGCATGGCTTGATGGTTCTTTTACGACATTTTGACACGAGGAGTGTTCAAATATGAATGCATCTAAGCACGTTCAATTTTGTTCTTCATAGGTTTCAATTATAAATAATTACTTTAGTTTTTTTCCCTCAACGTATTCACCTCCAACAGATAAACTTAGCTTGAGTCTCGGATCTCATCTTCGAAGGGATTTTTATAGTCTTGTTTACTAGGTTTACTGTAAAGGCACTGGAATATTGCAGAACCGAGGTGTTGGTGATGAACAAAATTTTCAAACTGTAAGGTACATTTCTAGCTTTGGAAAGTAAAAAAATCACAATGTTAAGTTCTTCAGTATAGTATGATAATTCCCCGTAGGTGGCTTCAATAAGAAACGAATTCTGTTAATATTTGAAGCTTCACCGTTTTGTTGTTTTTCAACGAATCACTCCTAATATGTAAAATTGAAGCACACAGTGTTTTTACTTAAATACTAAACACGTATTTTGTAATTGCCTTAGAACTAAGGAACCAATATGCACCAGGAAAGTAAAATGCAGATTTTCTATTAGCAATTGTATCCTGGATGCTTAATCGTGGAGCCGTTGTTTAAATGTCATTTCAGTAAAAATACAACAGTCATGAAAGTTTTAAATATTGACACAGTAACAATTAGCACTCCCAATATCAAACCAAATAATACGTTCAAACAAGATTTTTAAATGATTAATGATAAGACCTATACAGTCCGCATGTTGAACAAATAGATGCGTGTTTGTTAATGTATCAGACTACATACCATTAGCAGTGTCTATAAAAAAATATCAATGTCTCGTTTCGTTGTCTTGTACTACAATAAAAGAAACAAAAGTATCAGCAAGAGATGGAAACGTTCATTGATTGCAGCCAATATAGTATCCAGCTTAAAGCCTTTGTATCTTTAGAAAATATGCAACGCGTTTAAACATTTCTTTAAAGAGTGATCCCTCGAAAGCATTAATTACATCAAAATTACAAGAACACTTCAGACTCGGTTAAATTGAGTCTGTACATGAGAAAGTGCAACATACCTCGCGCCCCCTAGCATCGACTTGAGTGGTACTCAATTTTAAACACTAAAAAGTGCTGGAATCAATGATTCCGAAGGGTAAGAAAAATAAAGCAACTTTGAAGTTAAGTACGGTACAACTTGCTAACGAACCTTCTTAATTATAACGAACTCAATAAATACAGTCAAAGGTACTGACGCCGTACATTTATATTCCGATAATTGTTCAATTATTGGGCTGATATATAGATAGTCGTGGTTTTTAACTTTAATAACTTGTAAAAATGAAATATTTATATGTAACCTTTTAATTGTCATAAAATAGTAACAAAAGGAAGGAAATGATTCTTGAAATATTGATAGTTGTTAATAGTTTGCCTTATGTACGTTATAAATATTTATGTGATAAATATAGCGGAATTACTCTTCACATAATCCAGTACTGCTAGACTATCAGACAATCGTGTGCTACGTTTATGAATCTCGAAAGCATTTGTTAATGAACAAAGTTTTCATAAAAACATTTTCATATATTTTCTAACATATTTCAATATACTTAATGAAATATTAACCTTTGGGGTGATCACTACTTAGATATACATTGAATTCTCGACGTAAGTTACAACATTTCCCATGGAGCTCTCTGAACTCTTTGAATAAACGAATCATAGGTAAAACATTTAGTTATTTACATGTGTTTAGCATGTGTTCAGCTAGATATTTAGGTATGCAATGCGGAATTTCAAAGCAACACAAATGCAGGAACATTTGAATTTCCTTTAGTTATATTAAATGTAACATGTGTTACATATCCTGTCTACGAAATCAATTGTGTATTGAACAATTTTCTATCTTTTCCGTTAATAGTGAACACGAAAGCTGTAGATTAGTAACATAGTGCAATGCTATTATGCAAACGATTTGATTGTCAAAACTACCCGTCGGAATTTTAAACAATGGCACTGAAGAACTGCAGGTGAGGCAATGATACTCCAATTGTTGTCTGGACACATGATATAATATTATATTTGTCTCTAGCGCATGTGATGTATTGAAGTCTCATGTATTTTATTTAGAAATAAACTGCCATGGGAATAAACTGATACTTTCAAAGTAACCTATAAAATGGCTTAATACAAATATTGCTGATGTCTGCAAGGGTGTTCTTCGCAAGTCTTTCTTTTTGATACATATTCGTAATAGACTTTGTATGACAGATATAAGAAGTGGACATTAATTAATATAAGAAAGGCTAGTTATGAGGTATATACATTTTTTAGTCAATACAGGGATATACAAGACAAAAAAAAATGATTGTTTGTATAGCCTGACGTGGAGACTTGCTGTCCGCCAACTCTTCTAACTAGAATTGTCATTTGTTTGTATTAGTGATCCACATTTAAAGTCGAAAACCACCTTTACTCATGATCGAGTGCAAATCACGAACTTAATTAATTGCTGACTTTAAACAATTAAACGAAACTTCTATGTTAATGATTGTTTAAAGTAAGTAGACAATGAACATACGGCAATTAATTTAGTTCGTGATTTGCAGTCGATCATGAGTAAAGGTGGTTTTCGACTTACTACGTTGATCACTAAAAGCAGAGCCGTTCTTGACACTATTCCTGATTATGAAAGAACGCAATCCGTAGTTAACCTTGCACCAGGTAATATATTACCCTGTAACAGAGCTTTGGGTGTTATCTGGAATATAGAAGACGACACATTTACGTTTAAGGTGAAGATAGCTGATAAGCCATTGAATAGACGGGGCATGCTGTCTATTGTAAGTTCAATTTTTGATCCGCTTGGGTTTATGTCTCCTGTAACTCTTAGAGCAAAAGCTATCATACAGAAATTATGTAAAGTAAAAATAGGATGGGATGATAAAATTCCCGCGAAATACCGAGAAGAATGGCAGAAATGGCTCGAACGTCTACCTGACCTTCAAAATATGGAACGCCTGGACTGTCTTATGTTAAGATTGATTGATATGCCTGGTTGAATGTCGTTCTGTTGAGTCTGAGATACAATATGTTGGGAGGAAATCCGATTATGTTGGGTGGAAATCCCAATGTGCTCAGTTATTGAAGTGTTATGTTGTGTGCTGATTACATTTTCTTCAGCCAAGTCAATGTAGTGTCGGGTGCATTAGTTGTTTTGTTCAGTTCTTGAAACAAACAGGCATGTTGTAACACAATTATGTAGAGTAAAAAAGATATAATGTGAGGTGTGACAGTCATTATTTTCGGTTATAATAATGGTGATTGGTGCCATTCTCATTATGTTCAACCATTAAAATAAACAATTGAGTGGTACTATCATTTTGTTTGGTTGAGGCAGTGTATTATTTGGTGATACTTTCATTATGTTCAGTTGCAATGATATGCTGTTGGGTGCTTTATTCATTCTGTTCAGTCGTGAAATAGAACAGTTAAATGGTACTATCATTATATTGTGTGCTGATTATATCTTCTTCAGTCAAGTCAATGTGTTGTTCGGTGCAAAGGTCGTTATGTTCAGTTACTAAAAAGAGCTGTTCAGTTCAGATGATATAATGTTCGGTGCAGAGGTCATTATGTTCAGTAGTGAACTCAAACTGTTGTGTGATACTGTCATTATGTTAAGTTCAGAAGATATACTGTTCGGTTCAGAGGTCATTGTGTTCAGTAGTGAACACAAACTGTTGTGTGATACCGTCATTATGTTAAGTTAAGATGATAAACTGTTAAGTGCAAAGGTCATTATGTTCAGTAGTGAACACAAACTGTTGTGTGATACCGTCATTATGTTAAGTTAAGATGATATACTGTTCGGTGCAGAGGTCATTATGTTCAGTAGTGAACACAAACTGTTGTGTGATACCGTCATTATGTTAAGTTAAGATGATATACTGTTCGGTGCAGAGGTCATTATGTTCAGTAGTGAACACAAACTGTTGTGTGATACCGTCATTATGTTAAGTTCAGATGATATACTGTTCGGTTCAGAGGTCATTGTGGTCAGTTAAAATGATATGCTGTTGTGTACAACTGGCATTATATTCAGTCATTTAAATTAACGAGTATGTGTTGACATCATAGTGTTCAGTTGTAACAATATGTTGTTATGTCGTACTATTTTCATGTTCAGCTGCGGCAGTTTGTTGTTTGGTAGTAATGTTATCATGCTTGGTTAATAAAACATGTTGTTGTGTGATGAAATTGTTACGCTTAGTCTACTTAATGCTATTGGTGGATTTGACAATGCGCTGGGTGGTCATACAATTATGTTGGGTTCATTCGGATATCTTCGGGTATTTAAAACATCTTACTGCAAACAAGATGGCGGGGAACGTGCACCTATCACGAGCCCTTGCAGAAATTGGGCATTCTTCATTATTAATTGGTTTCATAAATCAAAACATTGATGACCAAACAGCTGCGAAGTTAACAGACGCAGAACTTAGCCGCCTTGGACTTGATACCATCGGGGACAGGCACAAATTCCGTGCAAAAATGCGTACCGTGGATCAAAACACAGGCATAGATACGGACCATCTAGCTGCATCCGAGGTATTCAGAATTGTATTCTAGTTTTTATTAATTAGTTAATCATTATTGATAGATTGACCCTAAATATTTCATTATAGCGGAGTTCTTAATCACG
>NW_026852290.1:0-8092 GCF_026571515.1 Ruditapes philippinarum | reverse complement strand
AAAAATCAATATATACATGTGCTTTGAGATTAAAACAAATCAAAATAATGAACAGCCGTGAAAATTTCTTATTAAAACGCCTCTCTTATAACCATTGTCTTACGTTATAAAATCTGTTTGAATTCCTACATAGGAAATAAAAATATTTCTTTTACAGTTTAAGATAAATATGAAAATGTAAAAACCCATGAAGAGATTAATTTGTAGGTTAATAGCCAACTTAAAGGATTATTGTACCTGAGAAACGCTTTTATGTGTATTTTTAAAAGTTTTACAATTTTGGTATATTTTCATAGAATCCAAAGAGTTACTCATTTGCCATTACTGGAACTATCTTTTTCATATGTAGCTTTTTTGCCAATAAGTACACTTATAGTGAATAAGTATTCTGTATGGAAGTCAAAACAATAGTTTGTTTACATTTTGTTACTTTATTTCACTTTATCGCTAGTTTGTCAGGTATCAAGCATATACATGTGTAACATTTCTCTAATACCATTATCAAACATTGTAAAATTCATGTTTGCCCTTTCTAAAGAAGAAAACATTTATTTGTTTCTAAGGCATAATGTCTCTCTAAGGGTTCTTATATTTTAGTAAGGAAGCATAGTTTACTTTCTTAATTAGCTATATCTTCTCTTGTAACGTACGAACAGCTAACGCTAGGTTAACGCTCGGCGTTCGTAGTAATTTCACACAGGAAAAAAGTAGTTCGACAAATGATTTTCAATCTTGTTTTGTTATAACTGCAACACCAAGTTAGTGATAAATTGGTCCAGATTGCTTCATTAGAAAACAAATTGACATTGATGAAATCAATCATTTGTCACTAGAGGAGAGAATCTTACAAACACACTTGTCATTTAGAAAATAAATGGGTCGGAAAAGTTTCTTTATTACATAAAATTACACGTGAAATTACTCTAGCTCCCATCTCCAATCATATAGTATTGTCGTGTTTGATTTTTCTATATCTAGCGACTAAAACTATTTGTCAATAAATAGTGCTCAATAAAGATATAGTGAATCCTTTTTCAACTAATCACTTCCTAGCTCAGTATCATGGTAATTGTGTGTCTTTAATTGGCAAATTGTATTTACTAATAGGTAAACGTCGCATAATTCATACTCAATTTTGTTTCGGCTTTTACGAGTGTGAGTAACAGTTTATGTATATAAAATAAACAGATAAGATCGCTGTCCAAGACCTCTGAACTGATGAATATTAATACTTGATTTTTCATTTTGATTCGTGAATATTCGAGTAACCGGATATTCGCCCAGCCCTAGAATTAAGTTGTGTAAAGAAAAGTAAAGTTACTAACCTATATAGAGGCCATAAATTAACAAGAAAACCATTGATGCAAAGCATCAAAGGGAGTCCAAGCAAGAAATGCAGCCGGTGAAGATGAACTAGTAGACATATGATGACAATATATTCTTATAATCTTTTCAATGGTTAATTGGCTTTTACCAAAATTGTATATCACTTATGAATGAACGGACGAAAGACATTGTTCATTATGAACTTTGATTGGCATGCTAGAGATTAGAATATTTTATGACCGTGATTATCAATAGCAACAAATATACATGTATACAATCATTTATAATCCATATGTGTAACCAGGGTCTTTCAAATAGAATTTTAAAGACCCTGGTGTAACGCATGATCAACACCACACTTGTGTAATTGTCCCTTATTATGTTATCGCTATTAGTGAAGAACCCCTCTTAAGGCATCTGTTCACACTTAGTAAAAATATGACACTTGTTATATTACCATGTTGATTATGTTGAGCATATTTGTTTTATTATACAATAATTGTAATATCTATTTTAATAAAAAAAAATACAGATTTTATGAATATTGTTTTCTTTTCTTTTTTGTGTTTTATGTGCTATTTTAATATTAATTAGTTTTTACGTTTACTTCTCCTTTTTTAATTAAAATTGTAAAATAAATTTTAAGAATTCAATTGTTATATTGACCGACGATTAACTTAAAAACTTAACTGGAAAAAGTCAGTCATTCATTGTTAGTCTTTCAATATATAATATTGTTTATTCTTAAACTATGTACATGTACATTTGTATTTTTCTTTATCATTTTTTAAATTATCAATCACTTGAATATATCATAAAATGTAATTTGTAACTTTGAATAATTCCTCGGCTTCTTGACTAAACACGAATAACAAATTAAATAAAAATTTTCAAAATTGATCATATTAATGTCATATTAATACCATAAAAATGTACCTTTTTCTCAATTATTGTACATATTTATTGTTTGTTTTTTTCCTCATATAAATAAAATAAAACATGCTATATTGTTGTTTTTTTGTTTTTTTTTCGAATTGTATGTTTATGTATAATAATAATCAATAAATATGAGAGTTGATTAATAATTGTAACCAAACTAAGTGACAAACATTCATTTTGGAAAAAAAAAACTTATTTATGTGTAAACTATTTGTTCTGTTCTGTAACGATATCAAACATCTACTCCAAAATCGGGTGAGACCGGGCAATAAACGTGTGATACTATTCGCCGGTCACTAGTAAATCCCGGTCAAAATAGAGAGAGAGACCGGGACTTACCGATAGGAGTACACCCCTCTATAAATAGATTTTCGGAATGTTTAGGTCATCAACTCATCATTTTATTTACATGCACAACAATAACACATTCTATTTACATGCACAACAATAACATACCATAATAACCCACTGTGAACTACAAAGTGATAAATAAAAAAACCCAAAGAGTGCTATTTATTGACGGAAAAGGTTATTTCATTTAAAAATGTTTGCATTGCGAAAATCTTCAGTTCGCTATTCATTGTACATATCGCGACATTTCATTTTTAATTAATAATCAAGCACCCTCATACCGATCGGAATGATCGGCTTTTTTTATGACCGACTAAAAGGCTCGAGAAGTTGCTGTCGCCCTTTCACAAAATCTGGTTTCATTCCATAAATGGCGCCGCGCTTCGGCAATCAGATACGCCAATCAGATACAATCGTCCTCTTGAACCATTTTGCCTAGATAAGTTTTATTTGACCTGGGAGATCTGTGTTAAACCAATTCTCATTTTATTATGTGAACCGTAATAAAGTTTGTCGCCTGGTGAATGTCACATGTAATTCCTAAGTATGAAATCAAACTAAATTAGAAATCGCCGCCTTTATTTCTCTTTGAAATCATTCCAATCATTATACAAGACAGGTCAAATAAAATATTATTACAGTTATTTTGTCGTGTTTCATTTACAATGATGCAAAAAGTAAAATAAAGTAAATATATTCAAGACATATAAGTTACTTTTAATAATCGCTTGCTTTTGATTAGTACTGCTTTATTCTCGAAATCTTAATGTTAACATGTATTTTTGTTATTTACTTGTCTTTTGATTTACTTTACGTATGAATAACCATACCGCTCAAAACGACAAGATTGAATATGTTGTAAGCTCGGTTTGATTAAGTCTGTTCATAAACGCAACTGGAAAATGCAAGTTACCGCCCCCTAACACCGGCCCCAAGGAAAAGAAAGCGAGTGCTCTAAACAAGATAAAATGGGCAGAACAGTAGAAGAAACTAAAAATATCACAAACATGTACACTCAACAATAATATCGTGCTGAACGATCTGCAATGATAGAAATATAACATCTTTGATTATATATTATATTTGCATTGAATATAAGGTAGTATGCTTGTTTGTTCGTTTCTTTGGTTTGTAAGTTTGTTGGTATTACGCCGATTTTAACACATATTTTATCTTATACCGGTGCTCGGTCAACCTGACCGGCTTTCCTGAAGGAATAACCTGTACTTAACTATAATCCAGTATGATTTCATGATAAGCGGGGATAGAAAAATGACCATTTGACTTCATAGCCATGATCAAAATTAAATTTCTGGAAGGTTGTTTTATACCAACGGCCCTTCGTTATCAAATTTAACGCTCTCCCTTTTTGAGGTACGCGGGGGATATATAACACAGTTGAGAGCAAATGTATCTTTATTTTAAACAACTAACTGACAATATATGCATGATTGTTCGTCATATAAATTCGTCTAGACACTTTGATTTTTTTTTTGTACGATACAATCACAAAGAGTAATTAAGCTTGTTTTATTGTGCAATTATTCTGTACAACCCCGATTTTAAACGAAAAGAAAAACGGAAAGAAAAAGCTGACATTTATGTTACTGGAAATAATGTATTCATGACTGAAGCACACTTTTAAGTTTACATTCCATTTAACAACAAGTAGTAAAGTTTGTTAAAAGTCTTCATTATTTTTCTGCGACTGTTAAAATATGCATATATATGTATGTGCTTTTATGATATAGATACCTCCCATGTTGAATGGTTAGAGGAACTCCACTGACGTCCAAAGAATTTTTAAAAAAAAGAAAGAAAGCAAACAAAAATGAAACAAACAAAAAATAAAAACAAAACTGGAGCATTAAAATTGAAAAATATGCAAATATAAACAAGAAAAAGATTCAGAAATAAATTGAAAATCGTGTTTCTGTGCTATGCTTAGCCCAATTTGACTGAAAAGCGTTGCAGTGCTTTTCAATTTTAGGTCATTTTTCACAAATAGAAAAAAAATCTTCAAAACGGAGTGAGCAAATGACCTGAAATTTTACACACAAGATACTAATGTAGACCTACTTTAAAAACGTAATTTTTCGGAACTTGGCGATCCTGTCAAAGAACAAAAATAAAATACAAAAATAAACCTTTAGAATATTAAGATATCAGGCATTTTTAGCTTAAATTAGTTTAAGAGATCTTTAAAAGAGGCAAATTTTGTTTACGTGGTAAGGACACGGAACAATTGATATATGTCCGTATTTAAGATTTATGTAAAAAAACATCACAATTATCAAAATTACTCGATCTTTTGAAAATATCTCTTGAAGAATAGATTAAAACGAAACAAGCAAATTGTTAGGTAATTTTTGTAGGGTGTTGTTCAGTAAATTTTAAAGCTGCGTGCCTTCAGATAAACTAAAATATTTTAAGAAAATCAAACATGGGGCAAAAGTACTAAGATATTAAGAAAAGTTAAAGATTCAAGATTAAATTAATAGTTTATATTCCATTTTTGATAAATGACTAATATTGCAGTGCGTTCTACCATATATCTAATGTGTTAGCTATTTTGCAGTTTTGGCCCCTGTTTGGTAATTGTAAGTGAAGCTTGCAATGCGTAAATTACTTTCTTTGTTCACTTTACAAAATTGTACTTTTAAAATTTTCTAAATTTTCATGACAACATAAATCTAGAGGCATGCTATTTCAAAATATTCTTGGACAATAAAAGTGCACTGTCGTATACTTTTCTCATGCTAAGACAATTTATATCTTCCAACAAATTTATTTTATCAATATTCTGTCTGCTTTTTTCCGGGTTTGATTATGTTCTATATTAAAGTTCATGTCCAAAGGATTTTAAAAGTATACCTTATGCCTGTTATTATCCATCTGACCTTAATTTCTTTTGTCTATTTAAATACTTTCGTCGTTTGAAATTAAAAGTTAAAACGGATGCTCATAAAAGTCTATTTGTAGACGCTTACGTTCATTTCATATTTCAAATTTGTCGCTCGAAACGGTCTTAAGGTGCCCTCACACATAAACCACGACCTTACTGCGACCTGAAAACTAGTAAAATAGTATTTTGCTTTCGAAAATCGTTGGTTTTCTTTCAAATTTCTCTCGCAAACGGTCCGAGGCTCTGCAGTCTTGTGTTCAATACGTTTTCTCTATGTCCTCAATACGACCCTTCTACGTCCATGGCGTTTCCACTGCGACTGTATTGCGTCCCCAAGGCGACCTCATGGCGATCATCGGCGACCCAGCTGCGACTGTGCTATGTTCTTTGCGTCCTTACGGCGACCTCTACGACGACTATTGCGTTTGGTCCAGCGACTGTCCTGCGACTGTACGACGACCCTAAACTATACGTTCTTGCTACGTCTATAAAAACAATACTTTTTACCAGTAAATTTCATTCTGAGTCTGACCTTCAACGAGTGAAGACGTATATTTAATTAGTATTAAGTTAAATCAAATCATGAAGAGGCGGACGAGGCAAAAGAGCGAGGGTCTCATATTATTTTGGGTTAGGGTTCCAAAAGATGAGAGGCGGACGAGTGACTACGTCTTTTTGGCGTTTTTTTATTGGGGCCCTTAAACAAACGTTTGCTCTGGGGGGAAACTAGCGACTCCCCCCTGCGACCCCACCCGGCCGACCAAACCCAAAGGATTTCGGGCAAAAAGGAACCGCAGGGGGTTTTCCCTGCCGCGGGTTTTTTTTGGGGCTTTTCAAAGTCCCCCGGGAGGCTGGGGGGACCTTTGCTTTTCCTTTGGGGTTCCTCGTTTAAGGGCCCCCTCGATGCTTTCCCGGCCGGGGTCCATGGGCGACTGTCTCTTTCCTGGGTTTTAAGAAAAGGGCCCGCAAAAAAGGGGGAACGCGGAAAAGGTCCGGGGGTATGTGTGAGGGGGGAGATAAAACGGAAAATTTATATTTTAAAAAAGGAAAAAAAACCCCCAAAAATTTTTTTCCTTTTCCTTTTTAAAAATTTTTAAAGGGCCTTTTGGCCTCTGTTTTAAAAAAATTTCCTTTGTGGGACTTTGAAAACTCATTTCCCTTCCCTTTCAAATTTTGGGTTTTTTAACGATTATTACTTTTTACTTTTTAAATAATCCAAAAAACCCCAAATTTATTAACCAAATTTTTTTCCAAAATTTAACCGGGAAAAATTTTCCTTTCCTTTTTTCCACATCGGGGGGGCCCCGATTCCCCCATAAACCCTTTTTCCGCAAAGGGTTTCCCACATCCGCAAAAATTTGATTTTTAAATTGACAGGCAAGAAAGGGTTTTTTGGGGGGGACCTTTATTTTTTTGGGGGAGGGTTTGAAAAGAATTTTTTAATTTGTTGAAAAATTTTTTGTAAAAATTTAAAAAAAAAGTGGGGAAATTTTTTTTACTATTCTTTTTTTTATTTGTTTTTTATTTTTACTTTTTTATTTTTTTAAATTTTTACTTTTTATATTTTATTTTGGGGGGGGGTTTTTTTCTTTTTACCCCCCAGAATAGCAAGGCCCCAAAACCTTTAAAACCAAAAAACAAAAACCCCATTAAGCCTGCGGGGGCATTTTTTTTTGGGTTTTTTGTTTTTGTTTTTTTTTTTTTTTTGATGGACCCCCTTGTTTTTTTAATTTTAAAAAAATTTTTAAAACCATTTTAAAAATTCAGTAAAGATTCCTTTTTTTAAAAACCCAAAACATTCCCCATAGTTTTGGTTTTTCCCCAAAAAATAAAAAAAAAAGGGCGGGGAAAAAGGGCCCACATAAAAAAAGAAAAAAAGGGCCCCCGCGCGGGGGACCCCTTTTTCTTTTGTAAAATATAATTTTTCAAAGATTTTTCTTGAAAAAAACCCCTTTTCCCCAAAACAAAAATTTTTTCTAAATTTTCCCTTTTTTGGCCCCTTTTAAACCCAATGGGGGAAATTATAGCCGAGGGTTTTTCAAAAGGGCTAAATTTTTCCCGGGTTAACCCCAAAAAAAAAAAATTTGAAAAGCTTTGGACCTCCCCGTAAAAATTGCTTTATTTTTGAATCGGGATTTAAATTTTTCTGTTTATAAAAATTTTTTTAGGAAATTTTTTCATAAAAAAAAAAAAACCCCCCTTTTGGGCTGAAATCCCCCCTTTTTTAAACCCCTTTTTAAAAACTGACTCTTTTTAGGGTTTTAAAAACCGGGGGGGAAAATTTAAAAAAAAAAATGGAAATTTCTTAAAACGGAAAAAAAAAAGGGCCCCACGTTTTGAAAAACGGGGCCCAAATTTTAACCCCAAAAACTAAAATTTCCCCTTTGAAAAAGCCATGGGGCCCCGGGCCCCCAATTTCCTTTCCATAAAAACCAAAAATTTTTAATTATTACCACCCCAACAAACGATTTTTTCCCCCAATGACTAAAAAATTTTTTCCCAAAATTTTTTTTTAAAAGGGAAACCATTGCTTTTAAAAATGAAAAAGGATGGGGGGAAATTATTTTTCCC